>NC_092862.1:134695023-134772041 GCF_032062135.1 Pyxicephalus adspersus
CTCCGGTTATGTACTTACTCTGAGATAAACAATAAAATGTTGGCACTGTGCTTCCTTTTCCCGTCCCACCACCAGATCAAACGTGTGCTGTGCAGTACCATGGTCAAGAAACAACGTCCTCTTCACGGCACCCTTTTGTTTTAACCAATCCAACTCAAGATCTGCATTTAGGACTGTGTAGAGAGAGACATAAATAGATAGAGATTCATTAGCAAATAGGATATTCATCCAGATAAGAAGACACATTTGCCTTTAATAGCAAAAAAATAAATAAATGTGCAACCCCATATTTTGGTTTTAGAAAGAATAAAGGGCTGTTGGAACTTTTACTGATTACTGATTGGATTTGGGATATCATGGATCGGCAAATACAGTATGATTTAGTCTAAATTTGACATTAGTTTAAGATACTTCTGAGATCATTAACAGTTCAATATGTATGTAAAAGGAAAAACCAAATGGACCAAAGGCACCAAAATATATAAAACATTCATTGTATTCTTTATTTGAATATTTGCTTAACATTTCAAAATACATTACACAACATCCATATAAAATCAATGTACATACACTAGTACACGTATCATAAACCTAAACAAACTTTAGAATGGGAATGGGAGAACATAGCCTCCCGGAATACCTCTGTCACTCATCCCGGGAGGCTCCTGGCTCCTCATTCTGCGCATGCCAAAGATCGTGCATGCACAGACGCGGCATTTTCCAACACTGAGGAGAAAGAGATGCTGACCCCACGCATGCGGAGTGAGATCGGCACTCTTCTTTTTTCCTTTACAGCAGGATACATCACCCGATCTCACACCTGTACATTGCGAGATTGGCTGGCATAGCCAGAACAAGGAAGATGAAGGTAGAGAATTGTAGTGCCCAGTGCTTCCCCTGGGCAGTGATTCTCATGCATGAGGGTCCAAAGAGTATTGTTATTCAACAGTAGATTTGTTCAAAATCTTTCGATAAAGCATTTGTCTCTACCTAACGTGTTTCATTTATGTACTGATGAGTCCACATGTGATACTCATCCTGTAATGAAACCCATTATATTGGTAATCACACAAATCACATATAGTTGGTTGAAAACTTGTAAAAATGAAACGCGTTGAGTAGAGGCAAATGCATTATTGAAAGATTTTGATATCTGAACGAAATCTACTGGATAACAATACAAGCCAAAAGAATCTTCAAACACCCAAACACAACCAAGTTTTATACATATTGGTGACTTTTGGTTTTCTTTTGTACATATTGTAGTTTATTTTGGGATGTTGCATTATGCTGGTCAGTGGAATACCTATAAAATGTCTTATCAGTAACAGTTCATTCCTGGATACATTTGACCTGCAGTCTGACCCCTTCTAAGATGTATCAATATTCTTCAACCTGATATTGCATTCCCATTGACTTGCATAAAGAGGAAAACAAATCTAAGGTATTGAAAACGCATACCTATGTTATGTGGAATGCCTTGTCCTGACACTTGCACACAGACACTTATGGTGAAACTGGAAAACAAAAACAGTACCTGTTAATGATTTATTGAATCAAACATTAGTCAAAATATACTGTTTCTGCATTTGGTTACTTTCTCCAAAACTTTCTTTACAATGAATGAGTTTTTCTGATCTCTCCTTCTAAATAAAAAATGGAAGACATATTCAACATAACAAAAAATACTTTAGAAGGACATGACCTGTGTAAACTGTGCCCCCTAAAAAATAGGCAGAGCAACAAATGACCACTGGCCAGTAGACTTTTTTCTATTATTGAGTAATCATGTCTTGTTTGTTTCGATGTGTACAGGGAATATTGGTATGGAGCCTCACTTCATCATGTCAAAGGATACCCCCTAAAGTCTGTTGATCCAATGACTGGTGGGGGAATATTGAAGAAGCAGCAGGAATGGAAGAGGAAGAACAGATCCACAGAATGAATAAAGTAGAAGCAAGGAGATCCTTGCATTGCAATTACTCAGGTATAGCTTCCTCTCCAGCAAGGACAGCACTGCTCAGTACAGTAATGATATCACCAAATCTCCTGAAAATAGTAGTCAGAGGCAGCAGTGCCTTAGATGATCCCACAATACACATATACAACCATCAGACTAAAGGCACAAGATGTGATAAACTATTTTTATAGAAGAGTTTAAAACATAAACATTTTTAAGGGTACAGCTCAAGTACATGTAAATTTTTTTTACAGATTCTCCCTATAAGAAAGCAAAATGTTACTTTTTGGGTTTAGGTCTAATTCAATTGGAAGACAATAATAATCGTTTATTTGAAAACTTGCATTGTGTATCTTTTTTGTCATTTTGTTTTTAATACTATTTTTTGCTACATAGATTTTTGTGTAGTTTTAGAACAGCAGAGTCTTTGGGTGTTTTTTAGTGTTTTTAATGAATATTCCATCCACAGATGTAAAAAAAAAAATTCCAGGTGACATTTGATTAGTTGCCCCGATGCAGCAGTTCATTCCTGGCATGCCATTGCTATAAGATCACAGCGATGTCGGTCCTTGAACTCCGTCAATTTTTGTTAGGCATGTTAGGAACACAGCAGAAAAGGAAATTGCATGCACTTTACCAGGAAGAGTTCTATCACAGTAAGTGCCATAAGTCTCTGCTGTGGCCAACGCAATTACATCTCTTCTATGCACCATTAACGTATCTTTAGGAAACGCTAAACAAACCTCTAATCATAATGCAGCAAAGCTGAAGATTTACTTCCTCTTTGTAACGTGATTAAAATGAACAAGAGCTGACATCTGGTGGGTCTCATACCGCACTTGAGGACAAATTTCCTACATGCTAATATGAATGATAATGTCAAGAACACAGAGAGTAATTACGCCAAAATACAGTGGCTCTCCTGAGAAATCAGGAATTTACGGGTAATTTCTCATGAGAGATAAATAGTGAACTGATTAAAGATGCATCCTGCTCTATGTTTTCTGATAAAAGCCACCCAAAATCGTCAGCCTCATATTCACTACTTGACGTAAATATATATTTGAAAGAGAATGCAACTTTTGGCCAGGACACATGCCTAGATAGTATGATATACTTTTGTATATTGTATTTATTATCAATGATGTTCTTTCATGCCTAAAAATAAAGACACATGAAAGTGTATGCAACACAATACAGAGAAGGACATCCGTTTTCCCTCCCAGTCGGGACAAGGAAAAATCCGGTGCATGGTAAGGTTCCTTCCAAGCTCCTACATGCAAATCCGAAAAACTGGCACAGGATCGAGTTTTTTGTAATAAATTTTTTTCCACAACAGTGTACAAATGTTGATGTGTCATGTTAACAGAGGCTGCAAGTTACTTATGGCAGAATAACAAAGCATGGTACATTTCTTAAAGGAAATCTGTCAAGGCAGAAAAATAGAACATAAAACTGTTGTGGTTCGGGGTCATTTTTGTCATCTTATGTAAACTGTTCCCAGTTTTCTCCTTGTACTACAGAGGTTTTGTTATCAGAAGATGGGATGGGGGGAGTTTTCTGCAGTCATAACATACTTTTTTCCTTTGGGTCACAAAGCTGTTCCTAGATAAAGTATATTAAATAGGGGTCACCCTAGCACAGGATCGGACGACTAGGAGTAAAGAACAATACAAGTTTTTCCAAGTTTTGGACTATGTGACAATGTTCCTTCCTCCTTTACTCTGCAGAGACAAAACCCCACTTCCAATAAATCAACCGTGTGGCTAGAAAAACGATGCTCCTTACATCTCTTATGACCGGAAGAGATACCAGCAACACTTCACTTTTGGTGATGTTTAATGCTACTGTGCTTAGTGGTTCCTCCTGCAAGCTCCCCACATTACTAAGGCTGAGTTCACACTTGCATTGGGAAGAGCAGTTCATGTGCAGCTGGCACCCCATTAGCAGCTCAACCGCAAACACTGCTGCATTAAAGAACCAGTGTTTGCGCATTTTACAGGGAACTCACTATGGGCTGCAGTGAGTGAAATGCACTGTCTCACCAAAAGAAACAGCTTAGGGTCAAGAGGAAGCAGTAACTGCATCACAACGACACTGGTTCCTCCTGCAAAACCCACTACATTTCTAAGGCTTACACCTGCATGGGGCACAGCAGTTTCCATGCAGCTCCCAGAGACTGGTTTGGCGCCACCTTGGTAGCAAGGGAGACCTTGCTAGTGTTCCACCTAAGGAAATGGTACAGGGGTGGGATAAGTGGGAACCACACCACAACCTCATCACCAATACATTTATAGCCTAATGCTATGATCGGACTACAAATTACCGTAGGTTACTGCTTCTCCATACCCCATGGATTGATTCCTCAGGTGAGATGTTGCATGCAACTTCTCACCTGCAGAGGTGGCAGTGAGTGGTTCTGTACTGCCTACTGTAAACAAATGAATTCCAGTCATTCACATTCCAATCCTAACATAAAGCATTACCTCACAGGACTGTGATTGACCAAAAATAAGTCAGGAAAATGATTTGCTGGGCTGCATTCCTAAATTGCACTGATTCACACGTCAACAAATTACTGTCTGCACAGCGATCCTAATGCCTCTCATCTGTTGCTTGTTACGGTTCACGCAGTGAGGTTTCATTACACACAAGTGCCCCAACCTGCGGTGACAAATTCTACATGTGTTCTTTCTATATGGAACAGCTATTCATAACTTGGGTTCCTCAAGAGGAGGTCTGGCATGCAAATCTGCAAGGGTACGGGTATTCGAAATACAAAAAGGAGTATTACATTTTCAACAGTCTAATTACATATACCATTTTGCTCTGTGTTTCATGAAAAACGTGCCTTCTTTGTATTTCTGATCCGGAAACCTTTGCAGATTTGCATGCCAAATATCAGCCCTATCTTTTCAATACGTACATACACAGTATGTTTTTTAAAGTAGAAGCCTGGTTGCAAAATGAGTAGAGAAACAATGAATACATAAATAATAACAATTGGATACACACACAATTTTAGGTGGCCTCCCTCTATAACTGACTAATCTGAGTACTGAGCCTGCAAATATTTAATAACCCCCCATCCTCTTAAATGCAAAAATAAAAATGAAATATTTAGCAGCTGAACATATACATGCAAATGCAATGATTGCATTGAGGTTTAGATTTTTGGATGGTTTAGCTTTAGATTCACCTGGTGATCCCACCAGTAACACACTTACAGTCCTAGGATGACAATGTATTGTATCTATAGAGGAAAACCATTGTCATCCTAAGAAGGAAAGCGCAGAATATAGAATTCCTCTTCTTCATAAAAGAGGGAAGACATTCTGTAGTACACAAAGAGAAATAAAAACAATGTATCTGATAAAAGTGCAAGAAGGAAGGAATATATCAGCAATGTTATATCTAGGTTATATTTAAATCAGTAAGTGCAAGTATTTGCACTTACTGGACAATTATAACAAAATGTTTTGTATTCTATATTTAGTTCACTCAATTAAGTTTACATAGACTTTTATTGTAAAAATATTTTATGCTAAATGCAGCAACTCATGACATTGCAATCAACCTGTCATTGTATGTAAGACCTGTAAGATGTATAGTAAGATGAAAGAAACAGATATTTTTGCAGCCAAAACACATCCGACCTCTTTCTTCAAAACATTCAGATATAGGAGGCAGCATAAGTGGACCCTCTGAATATTCACACCACACCACATTCACTGAAAGCTTAATAGTTTATTTTCTTAAGTCATCTTTTCAATGTGGACCACTGACTACCTGCCAGGTTGCGATCACTGAGGTATTGGGATTTATTGTTTTTTGCTTGAAACTTCACCAGGCAAATAAATTGTAAGCCTATTATGCCACATCAGTTCTGGAATGTTCTGTGTCTATAGGAGGGGAAGCCATTCAACATTGGCATGATGGACCCCTTCAATTCTCCATCACGCTGTTCCATATTTTCCCTTACATATGCATATCTATTAGCCCTCCATACAAGCTACACAGCTGGCTCACAAATACAGGACGATGGATCCCACGGGAGGGAAGAATTATGTGCCGGTTAGATTTAACCTTCTAATCGCTTTCAGATGCTGAATACAAGGTTACAACAACTACGACAGAGCATTACAACAGCATAACCCGAACCGACAACAAAGACAGACTCTCAGCAAACAGGCTCTCCGCTGTCATAAAATTCTCATCATGTTGTTTCAAATTCTGCAACTCCAAGCATTTCGGCTATCGGGGCTCTCAGCAGATTCTGGTCTCAACAAACAATTTCAAAGTATTTGACTAGTAAGCTGCATTCTTGTTTTTCATGATGTAATCATATAAAGATTATGTAGGATATACAGTAGACTGCCAGTAACTGAGGGAAATGCTATAAATGTAAGGGCATGCCAATAAAAGGTGAACAGCAATAATAGGTCTTAAAGCAGAGCTATAGGCAGATATAAAAGACACAAATGAATGCAGCTCTCTAATCATTTATAGATCATTGGGTCTGATTTATTAAAGCTCTCCAAGGCTGGAGAGGATGCACTTTCATCAGTGAAGTTGGGTGATCCAACAAAACTGGAATGGATCTGGTCCAAGATTTAAAACATTTACTAGCAAAGAGCAAACGACTTTGAAGAAATCCATGCCGGGTTTGCTGGATCACCCAGCTTCACTGATGAAAGTTAATCCTCTCCAGCCTTGGAGAGATTTATTTAATCAGGCCCATTATATCTGAACTCCCCGAACAGCTCTATGATCTGTCGTGCGCCATTGTACAGGTTCCACTCCTGTACTGAAATTGCTCTGATTTCATTGCACACTTGTGTCTTTTGAAGTCTGATGTCCCCTGTCCTTTTCCTCCAGTCTTAAAAGCTTGGCATCACAAGGGCATTACCACTATCAAAGTCTGCCTAGAAATGCCTACTTCTCCAGACTGACACCCACCAAGCAAGGTATTCTGATACCCAAGAGCAAGCTCAATGTATGTATCAGGGTAAAAAGTTACAGAGGAAGAGTGCTGTGATGTATTCAAGAAGCCATGTATAGCTCCTCTCCGCCAGCCAGGATCTGCCTGCTTTGCACCATATGTAGAATATTGGACAATCACCATGAAATCATGTTTTAGTAATGGGAACCCACATCTTTACCCAGTATAGCTTCCCTTTGACATGAACCTGTAATGTTGCCTATTCAGACCTGTGATAGAGCATAAAGTCAACTGAAATTCCAAACAGACATAGAAAAAAGAGTGAGTACATACCTCTACTTCTGCTTGTTCCCAAGCTATTCCATTCATAAGCAAATCCCAGCAGGGAAACCAACATTGCTAGGAGTGTTTACTTTCTAGGTCCCTTGCAGTTTTTAGTATCCTATAGTGACATGGAAGGCAATGGGAGGAAGCAGTGTAGCTTCTAAAGATACCCAGACATAACAAGAGCAGAGTTCCAGGATAGGATAAGTATTAGGTCTTAAGATCTTAGGCTCAGCCTGGTGATTTACAACTCAGGCATCATGTGTTGCCTAGGGTGTGCAAAGACAAAAGGTCATATGTCCACCCATATCCCGGTCGGGGGTATTTCCCAGGTTCCATTTGGGAAACAGGGTGGCTGGCAATCTTTGTGAAGGTATGCATTAGGACGTAGACTTTAAATTTTATTGGAAAGAGTGAGTTAATAGGGAGGGAGGGGTGGAAAACCATGACACATATATAAAAAGTTACCAAAGTGTACCTACATCTGAGACATCAATTTGTATCTAGAGCAGCAAGAGCTTACCAAGTCACCAGAGTTCCAGGAGCATCGAAACGAGACAGCTCACAGTTTCGGTTCTCTGGGTTCAGAATCGTAGAGCTGAGAATAAGCTGAGCATCTACAGTAACTACTGGTCTGGCCCTGAGGGGAGAATATAAAAAACATGAGAAGTTACTGATATCATGGAGAAAACAGAAACACAGCAATTTTATGCTAATTCCTTCACTGAAGGAAGACTTAAAGCTTAATTAGAAGTCATTTGAAGGCAACATGGTAAACCAACTCGATACAAATGCAGCAAACACTGCAACCATGCTAGCATTTTATATTAATCCTCATTTAATTCCTGTGGGGCTCCTTTGGGTTTAGGCCAAGATTTTTTGGATTATGAGCTTCCCCATCGGGATCCAATGCCCCATTTTCCGTCGTTTAAATGCCAAATGGCAGCATGTCCGTAGACTATAATGACACAGGCATTGAGTAGTTGAATTATTATTATTATTATTATTATCATTATTAAACAGGATTTATATAGCGCCAACATATTACGCAGCGCTGTACATTAAATAGGGATTGCAAATGACAGACTAATACAGACAGTGATACAGGAGGAGAGGACCCTGCCCCGAAGAGCTTACAATCTACAGGATCATGGCTTAGGGCCAGGATAGGGCAGAGATTAATGTTGACTTGGGCAGTAGTCCACGTTCCATGTACAGCCTGGGTCAAAACAATTGAAGGGGGCTACAGTGTAACAGCCGATGGTCTAAGAACTATTGCGCGCTGCAAAATACCAGTACCCCAGCTGTATAAAAAAAACTTCAGGGCAAGTAATGAACACTTTAAGAACTGAGAGGTTTGTAGGACCTACCTGTAAACTGCTACTTTTCCTACACCAAAGGCTCCAACAATAAGATCTGCATAAATAATATAAAATATATATTACATTTTTTAAAAAACTATTTAAAAAAAAGTTTAACACCAGTAGCCAATAATAGAAGAATAAATATTTCCTAAAACATTGCAAGTGAATTAAGAACCTTGCCATGAGTTCAATGGCTGCATTATGTTCTAGCTCAGTGACTCAAAAAAGCATTGCAGCCAATGGCTCAGAAGGACAAACAGGCAGCTATATCTTTCAAAAGTAGCATCAGCGTTTATATTTTCCTAAAAAGTTTCTGTCCTGGTGCTGTCAGCAGAATCAATTGATGATCATTTGAATTATCTAAGAGCCTTTAGTCCAAGGGTGCTCAGCCTCCGAGGTGGCCACTATCAAGCTGTGGCATGAAATATTGACTGAATCAAAAGTGAGAATACAAATCCAGTTTTGAGTAACTCACTGATACTTATGTTCCGTGGGCTGTCTAAGAAATATTAAAATTTTTAACAGGCTTCAGCTTTCTTTAACCAAAATCATGACAATAACTTGGCAGGATCTGACCACAGGAGGAAACCACAAAACCTATAGACTCCCATTACCACGGAAAAGAAAGTTTCAGTATGGAGAACACGAGAGACCTACTACCATCAACAGACAGCCAATTTCCAGCACTTTTCCTGCGGCTATTTGTTGAGTCTCCCTACAGCAGACCTTTCCAAACCATACAGATGGGAGCACATAAACTCATCACCATCTGGTTTATTTAATGCATTTCCAGGGCGATTTTGTCTATCAGTTACATATGACTGTTCTCAGATTGTCTTTCTACGTCCATAAGTGTTATGAGCACACAGCCAAGAATTACACCGGACATCGACAACTGTTAGAAAAGGTTTGTCCGCATAAAGACATGTACTAAGTAGAAAATGTTTCCTGCCTGATGGAAAGTGTCCAAAAACAGAACAATTTTCACAGATCAGGCCTTACGCTTGTCTAGTTACAAGGAAACAGATTTCAGTGTTATGTCTGCTTAATGCAGGTGTTGATCAAAGTTTAATATTTTAGAATAGAACAGTTGGGCTTATCTAAAAAAAAGTGCATAGAACGTTTTTGTGTTTTCTTGTGTGTGGTCTTCACTTTCAAATGACAGCTGTGGGATGATTGGTTGAAATATGCAATGTCCTTCATTTATCTGATAGATTAGTCTTAAGGTGCGTACACACTTCCAATTTTTATCGTTCAAAACGAACGACGAACGATCGATTGGGCAAAAATCGTTCGTAAAAAAAGTAACCAACGACGCCGACGAACGAGGAAAGTCGTTGGAAACGAACGACTGGACCAGCGGATCGGATTGGACGACGATCGTTGAACATCGTTCGTGTGTACGATCGTTCGTTGATCGTCCATGGTCTGAGCATGCGTAATGAACGAACGTTCGTTCACTTTCCTGTCGTTCACATAGTTCCTCTATCGCTCAAACGATCGTATCTATTGTGTGTACAATATCTACGAACGATCGTGTCGTTATCTCTATGTGCAGGATCGGTGCTATACGATCGTTCGTAGATATCGTGCAGGATCGTTCGTCGTTCGTTTTCCAACGATAATAATTGGAAGTGTGTACGTAGCTTTAGATATATGATCAGGCTGAGCTTTATTGCAGAAAGGGAAAGGTGGTGTCCTTTTTGCATAAGACATTTTTAACTACCTGATGTGTCAAAATTCCCTGAGCTGAACATGAGTGGTTCATTCCTAGGAAGAATGAAGTCTAGGCAAACAGCTGAATACATCCATGCAATATATATTAGTAAGATGTTTATCTAATAAAAGATTTGCATTTCATACTCTGTAATGTTGTCATCCCTTTCTCTAAAACAGTTAGAAAAACAATGGTGCCATCTTTCCACCTGCTGAATGGACAGTGAAGGAGCAACAGAAGTCTGGGGAGATCACTATTCTCCCCATTCCTATCAGCACATCCATGGTCAGGATATTTGCATGCAGAACACTGGTTTCCAGTTCTGCAACTTCCACTCTTAGAGCCTGATTTATTAAAGCTTTCCAAGACTGGAGAAGATAGACTATCATGGGAGAACCTGGATGATCCAACAAACCTAGAATGGATCTGGTTCTGCAACTCCCAATCATAGAGCCTGATTTATTAAAGCTCTCCAAGACTGGGGAAGATAAACTATCATGGGAGAACCTGGATGATCCAACAAACATAGAATGGATCTGGTTCAGGATTTGCCAACTAATAGCAACTGATTCAAAGAAATCCATTCCAGGTTTGCTGGGGAATTCAGTTGGGGAAGGTTCACTATACTAATGCAATCCCATTCCTAACCTTAGGTTAGTTAAAATATTGGTACAAAGTGCAATTTCTCTTTTCACTTAACCTTCTATCTACATTCATCTGGAATCTAAAAATATAACATTCCAGTGGCAGCAAATGTTCAGAGAAATCTGAGACTCATTTAAAAGTTAATTATCATGCAAAAATAATAATAAGTTTTACTAAAATATGGAGCCTGCAGACTGTGCCTTTATATGGTCACAGAATGCATCTGGGACTTCTTAAACTAACTTTTGACACAGTTTAGTAATTTATTTAATTTAGTAAAAATATAAAAGGAATGTTGGAATTGGCACGACATTCATGTGGCTACTTTATGTTCTTAGGTATGTCCATAGACAGTCTAATGACAGGTGCCGGTGAATATTTTAGAAAGATACACCAATAAAAAAGGGTACGGATAATACAAATCTAACATTTTCTCTCTTTTTAGCCAGGTATTATCACATTTTATGATTTGTAGCTTATTTGTGCTAGAAAATTGCAAATGCTGAGTTCTTACACTCCAGTGCTCTGTGTTGACTTAGCTGCCTCAGGACAAAGGGCTTTACACTTTACACTTAAAACTTAAACTTGTACTGCAGAGTATGGGAGGGTCCGTCGGACCAGGTCTATGACTGAAAACACTGGGTCTAAGACCTAGTCCTCACTAGTGAAAATTTTTTTTACTGTTGTGTGTTTGTAAGTCCTAAATAACCCTTTCAATGAATGGGTACTATATATTCTACCCATTCCCCAGGAGGGGGTATGGATATCTGGGGGGCCCTTATTTAAAGAGGCCAAGTTTTCATTCTGTCTGCAGACCCCCACAACCTGGGGGTCACATTGTGGGAATAAGGCCCTCTTCCCCAACAGTTGCCTTTGCTACTGTTTGAGGTAGGATTGTGCGAAATGGAACAAGGGCACACAAGTTTGCCCCCTTCCCTTTTTGGCGGGCCAGATTCCAGAGGGCTTTTTATGAAGTGGAGAGGGGGCACACCTCTGAAAATGCTAATAACTCCCTGCACTTTTGCCTGAAACCACTCCTGGATGCCTAGGTGTGGACAGTAGCTGTATGAACCTATATAGGCTGGTGGGAAGCTTTTGATTCGTAATATCTAAGCAGTGTCTAGCATAGAGCACCACCTTTACTATTACTCAAAGTATTATTCTGCCAAATACTATGTAGATAGAAAGTAAGAGTGTATTTACTGTCTGACCTGTACAGGTTTGCTGAGTAACCCAGGTTCTCTCATAATATTCTGTCTTCTCCAGTCTTAGAGAGCTTCAACAAATCAGGCTCAACTGTGTAAGAGTGTGGGGTATAGCAAAGTCTACTCTTTATTTGCATTTATCAATGTATCTATCTACACATCTAAATCTATCCATAGTGAATAGGTGTTAGAACTTGGAAAATATATACAGAAAACTTGGTCCATTGGAGATAACATTCACCATTAACATTGACAATTACCACTTGGATTGATGTAAGTAAATTAACCCTAAGTTCTGAATCAGACAAATTTTCCATGTTTATAAAAATTAGATCAGTTGACCCAAAATTGATGTGTGAATAACCAGCAAAAGAAGGAAGATTGTTGGTGTAAATGATCTCAGAATAACAAATGGTCTTGGAAATGAAACTGCACATTTCTAAAAACTCCTATATTTGTAGGTTTTTGCTCTTATAACACACAGATGAGAAGTGGCCGCAGGCTTAGTTACTGTGTTTAGCCAACAGTCAAATCGGATAATGCAGATTAGAACCCCGGTTACTAGGGAAAGGCCATAGGAGACCTGCTAGAATAAATAAATACCATTCACTGACCGTATCAAATAAATGTACATAGGAAATTATTGGTTTTGTATGTCAAACATTTAGCTTACTAGATTTACACAAGGGAAGTTCATGAACATAATTTAACATTTCCTTTTTCAGGTTTTATTAAAAAGCTGGAATGTTAAATACATTAACATGCCTAATAATTAATTCCATGTCTTCCCAAACAGGAAAGCTGGTAAAAAGATACGATGATGTCAGCAGAATATTAGTACAAAAATAATAAATACCGGTAAAGATATATATGTTCAGCGAATGGTGGACAGTGTCATGTTTTATATTGTACAACTGGGATGTTGAATTTAAACAAATTGTAAACTCAGCAGGGAAATTCTCTAAGAGGCTCCATTAATTATAGGAGGGAAAAAACACCAGAACAATAAGCATAAAGCATTAATATTGCAATTGTTATCTATGTTTTTTTAATACACTTATTTTTAATATTAAGCAATGTACATGGTGTTATTTCACATTGCAAGATGGACCAAAAGTCATATCAAGACCAGGGCTTCATAAATTACACTTTTGCTTTCAAAAGAATACTAGCCAAGCCATATCTTTAATAGAAGAATATAAATAATTGTAATTTTCTGCTGCAAACACTACCAAAAAAATAAAAGAATTTCACATGACGATACATCAAATGACTTCTTTGTCTAGCAAGGTTTTCATTTATCTATATCTAAAGCAAATCCTACACAGGGTAAGGGTCAATGAGATCATCTGTCACCAACACAAAATGCAGTCTTAACACCCTAACGTTAACAATTTGACAATGATTTACACAATGTAACTCAGACAATCAACACTGAACTCAGACCAACAACATGATACAGGAAAAATGTTATTAGGACAACGTGGCTACAAATTCTCCCAGTGTGTTTTTTAAGGTCAACTATTGTCAATAAGTCGGAATGTGTTCCCTTTACCACCTGGATGAGCTTCAAAATGTTTTCAACATCATATAACAAGCTCAGTTACTTAACATTGAGCTAATAGCAGTATTTACAAGTTTCTGCCATTAGCTTAAAGCCCAACTTCAGCACCTAACTTCTTCCACCTCTATTAACCCCCCCCCCAGGGGCCACAGCTTTTAAATTATATACTTTCACTTTACATATGTTTTTAGGCTGGTCACATATTGTGCCGGGTCCCCTTTCCTTTATGGATCTTTTCAAGTGGTGGCACTAAATGGAGCACCACCTACATATTGGTGCCAACACCTTCTGCATGTTATTTCATATGTTATAATTGTATGTGAATGCAGAGCACCATTGTAACCCAAAGTAAGTCCATGACACCCTACATTCAGAAGATATCTGGGAAGACTTAGGTCATCAAGTAGAATGGAAGTACTAAAGGAGACAGCATCCAAACACAAATATTGTAACCCATGCTTCTTTTTAGTATACAGCACTTGCTGGAGTTCCATTCTTAGAATTGGCCCTTAAAGAGAACTTTTTATTATTTCTATTACTGATAGTTTTCAAAGATAAAAGCCTGCACAAGCACAACAGAAAACTACCATGTTATGTGGTCGAGAGGCTATGGACACGTTAATCGAGTCCTGGAAAGTGCAAAGCCTTTTTTTTACAGCCCAGTTGATGTAAAACATTCACTAAAGTAATTTGAAGACCCATTCTATCATATGATGAACCTTTTTCCGACTTTTATATGATGATGTGATGATGTTTCCAGATGTAGGGATGGAATAATAACCTATCTCAGAAGAATAGAGATGGAATAAATCATAACATACCTGGATAATCATTTTTGTCTATGTCTGAATCCCCTCTCAGGGTGAATCCAAATCCAGCCGGCAAGGCGTCAGAGGCCCAGGACCCCTCTAGGACCTGGGAAGGGTCCTTGTTCAACCCATTTTTGTTTCCGTTGTAAATAAATACTCTCCCCTTTCTATCTTCCCCTCCGAATGGAGAGCTGATGGCGACATCTGCAAAATCAAACACATTGAAAATGATATGTCAGTAATCAGAGAGTCTGGAAATTAGATGTTAGGAAACAACCTGAAATTTAGCAGAATTTAAATTGCCCCAGCACATTTTATATACTGCCACAGTACTGAAGCTCCATTTGATATTGCTTAGACTGGATTTATCTTGAAAGCAGATTATATAGATAACATTATAGGTATGACATCTCCACCAGCTGGGGTCTACACATGTGCAATTATTTGAACAGTGATACATATAAAAACGTGTCCAAGGTATACATTCCACTTCATTATGCACAAGAAACCTTTTAATTTTGTGTTTCTAATTCTCTGCTGGTTTGGCTTTCCAATTTGTATCTCAGCCAGCTGAACCAACACTTTAAAAGCAGCTAAAATCAGACTGGTGTGAGATGAGATTCCTGCTCACCATTCTAAAATTAAAGATTGCCAATAGCAAGAACAGAATCTGGCTCTGCAGGGGAGTTAGTTAGGAAATTTTAGTTGGGTGGCTTTGCAGCTACGCAGGTCTCTTCTACCTAAGTGGAGAAGTTATGGGTATAATTAAAACAAATTCAGGCTTTTTTCATTGCTGTGACGTAGAACATATGTCACTGCCTGAACGGCCATGACATATGTATTACATTTGGCAGCCAAAGAGATGGCGGCTGAAATACTCTGTATTTCTGGATATTGTCATGCGACTCACTGAAGCCTCATAAGTAGCCCAATATTGCCATAAGGGGCTATACAAGAAGTCCATTACAAAGTAAACTGCCACTTCGATTGAAGTCCACACTGTGCTTTTTTTCCCAGGCCCATTGTCTGGGCAGAGTGGCTGGGGGAGTGAAGGTAAGATGGGTATGTACTACTAGGTGGAGGAGGTGGGATACTTTTCCTTGCATGGGTAAAGCAAAGGTTCCTTATAAGCTAATAAGGTTTCAATAAAGTTTCTGAAAACTTTTCTAACTTCTTCTCCAGCTCTGACCTCCAAGATAAACAGTAAGCCAATCACAGGAGGAGAAAAATCAATTTTTGGATGTATATTTGTATACAAACAGTGTTACCTTTGTATTTGACTCATTCAAGAAATTTATAAAGGGGTGCAGATTGAAATGAAAAGATCAATAAATAATTGATTTACAAAATGATTAATGTAGCAATTACTGTGTACTATTTTATTTCCTGAGCAGCTTTGTTTTAAGATCAGATTTTTAATGGTACTTTAGCTTACATTACAATATTGGCCCATCATCTTATTTCTAACATTGGATTTGCTACAAAGAGCACTTTCCTGGGGAAGAACTTCAGATAGCAAAGCTGTGCAGTAAATGTGGAAGTTATTAGTAAGCTATCAGTCACAATTCAGGAGAGAAATGAGGGTTATATGAGAGGTTATCCTTGTAGCGGCACTCTCTGTGGAATGATGTGTGGAAAGTTGTACAATCCAGACACCAGTAAGCGGAAGGACACGCTGGGTAACAAGACTGAGGTCATGCAGGCAGCAAACAAAGATCCCCTATTACAATATGCTAATATTTCCATCTGTGGGATAAAAATAGATTGCAGAACGATCTTATCAATGCTAACAAAAAAACGTTTAATGTATGGATTGCCATAAAATGGTTGGATCAGAGAAAAGAGACATCAGGGTTTATCAGTATTCTGAGTTTAGAGATAAAGAAATTGAGTTAAAACATTACAAAAGCAATATACATCATGGGATATATGGTGAACATGTAATTCTATTAGGGGTCTAATAGAATTACATGTTCACCATATATCCCATGATGTATATTGCTCCACATCACATCAAGAAAGTGAATGTTTCATTGTTCCAGAAACCCTAAAAGTTAAACCTATTCTTGATACTTACTTTCTAAACATTAATCGTACACACAGCTATCTTGTAAGCATTAACCAACCATCAATAACCTGCACCCTAACACTAAGCCTAACTGTAAGAATTAGCCCCCCCAGCAGCTACACTTGGGGGGACATTTAAACAACAGTGATAGGGTGGTACTGTAGCCATACTGCGGCTTGAAAAAAGTGCACCATTTGTGAAGCACAGTAGTATGTTTTGCAAATGTGATTTGTACTCTACTGGTTACAGGAAATTAGAGCAGAACATCTAAAATGAATAAACAGAAAAAACTGCAGGACACCTCAGTAATGTAACCTGTCAAAGTTATGTGACCAGCTCTTATCCAATCAGAGAGCTCCCTCTGCTTTATGGAACTCTCTCTGCTAAGGAAAAATTCAGGAAAAATCACAGATAGGGAGGAAGACAAAGCAACTAATACAGTCCTAAATAAATTATCACCATAAATAACCAAAAAGAGCTCCCGGTTAGCAGTTGATTAAAAAAAGCTTCTGAACACTGCACCAAACTGTGTAATGTCGTGTTGGGTGCTCATGACCATCAGCGTGCCCACCATCTTTAAAAAACAAACAAACAATGGTGGGTCTGCATTAAGATTTTCAGATGGCCCACAAACTAGTAGGATTAGGAAATACTCTAATCATGATTCTAAACCTTTCCTTAGTCTTAAAACATAATGAAATCCTAAACAATAATTTCCCACCCTAACACCAAATTTTGAAGGCGACTATTGTAAAATCCCTTGCAGTAGTGTAGTTTGTCTACTTTGGGTTCTGTACTTTAGCTTGTCAGTTGGGTCTTATTGCACAATTCTAAATAAAAACATGATATAAAAAATATTTCAATATCCTGAATTTTATCAATTCACCCATTAACTTCATATATTTTTAATACTGAATACAACATTTCTAAGGCAGTGGTCTTTAAACCTGTAGCTTAGACCTTATCCTTTCATTGACCCCTAACACGTCCTGATGTCCCCATAGATAAAGTCCTGTGTTACTATGGATAGAGTGACTGTAACGAGATCTTACATTTCAAAATTATTAGTTATTTTTTACCCAAATTAGGTCATTGTATGTCACAAATACCCATCATTAGAATATTATCTTACCATTAAATCCTTCTTGATTTAAATCCCCTAAATTTGCAATCGAACTGCCGAATCTTCCAAACACTTCAGTCCCTTTAAGCACTTGGGCAACTTTAAAAGTGAGAGGACCTTCCTGCAAGTAGAGGTAGACTTGGCCAACTTCTTTTGGATTACTTTCAAATTCACGGTCCATAAAGAGTGGGGCCCCCACAAGGACATCATCGAATCTGCATAACAGAACATAAGTATAGTTATATTGGCACAAGGGTAAATACTTTGCTTCGATGTTGAAAGGAAGACTTGCATTTTACAATATGGCACGATTGTTGAGACGATACCATAATCCATCCCATTTTTTGCTATTTTTTCTGTACAGGACCAATTTAAAGGGGAGTTTTTACAAAGCTGCTGGTAAAAATTTCCATTTAATTTCACCAGACTTTACTTTTATTCAGAGCTTGGTTTTTTACCAATTAAAGCAGCTAAAAATACTGAAAGACAGGTGAAAAAATAAGCAGTTTAATGGAAAATTGACCCAAAGGACCATCTGCTATGGTAAAAAAGACCAAAGGACCTTAAGGAACTTTGCCCAAAAATGTTGGCTCTAGATTGTCTAGATTGCATACTTCTGAGACAGGAATGAACCAATGGTGGTCTGGCAAGCAAGGATGGTCCACCTTGAGCCTCTGGATGTGGTACTGGTAATCTTGCCACTAGTGAAGGAATAAGACCATGCTCCTCCCCAAGTTTGAAGCAAATATGGCTACTGCTTGTTAGGTCCTCAGGAGGGGATGTGAGTTTTGGCTCCAGACTGCTACTCTGTCCGTTGCGTTCTCATTAGGCATTTTACTAGTGAACGTGTTGGATCTGAATATTTAGAACTGAACTAATGAGTAAGCAAAGGTTCTTCTCTCTACTACTACTCCCTAATGTTCTATTTATTTCAGGATTTTAGGTAATCTTTTCAAGACTTGTCTTTTCCAGGCTTCATGCCTTCAGTCTAGATAAATCAAACCAGCTGACTAGGGTTGGAGAGAGGTCCGTAGTAGTTGGTCCAGAAGAACAAATAGTAATGGGGCCCTGGCTGCTCTGCTATGGTGGATAAGCAACTAGACCTCTGCACATGATGCCCAATGGCTTAAGAAATATGGGGGCAACCTATTTGACAATTTCTTCTTACATTTACACCATTGGCTCAAAGTTCCCGCTCTGTATTTTAATAAATGGTTCTTAAAATTGTTTTCTGGATAAAAATGTCATGTTATGCTCATATAATTATATCTAAATAAACCACATAAATACACAATTTTTCAGAGTATGTGAATAAGCATAAACTACAAAGGACATTAACCTCCCTGACTGCACAAGCGGCTCTCTGAATAGATGGAATTCGACACGACGAGTATTTGTGACAGAGATCATAAAAATCCATTCGTTATGAGGGGGAATGTGTATATGATGTGACAGAAACATATGCACTGTGTAAATGTTTACCCTTTCCAATACAGTATTGAATTATGATAAATGGCTTCCTACAGCCAACAAATCATCTACTATTCAGCCATAAAAATGATAAATACCACTAAATGTATACACACACATATGTTTAAGCATTTGTACGATGGAAAAGAAATGATACACTACAAGTGATAATAATTTCTGTTCTAAAAATAAAAGTTTCCCAGGTGAAGGGACGCAAATGGGGCTACAGGTCGCCAAATCTGTCAATGCAATGTGTTTGTACTCTCTGCACAGAGTCAGAGTGAATTCTGATCGGTGTATGCCATGTGTAGCATAGTTGTCAACAAAGAGTAGAATTTTTCATGCATCTAGACCCCCACCAATTTGGAGTAGAAGCAAATGTTTATGGAAGGTAGTATTACGAGTCTAGGAGTCCTACAGAAACCCTATAACTGGGGCTGCATGTGCAAAACATGCGGCCCTGGGCACATGCCAATGATGGAGCCCTTCTGTACAGGTTAAATATACACTTGCTACTTAGTATCATGGATTCACTTTGCCTGCACAGTCCGCCAAACAAAAAAAAGAGGATATTTAGCTGTATGCTCCCTCATCTACATGAATACAATTTAAAAGGTGTACAGTGGGTTTTGTGCGTATTTCCTTCTATTTTTACAATGAAAAAGAAATAACATTTTATTTTAATTTTTAGTTGGGTCTTGACTCCTTTTAGCATGTTTTCCAGTTATTCTTAAGTCCTAATCCTGAAAAAGGAATTTGTTACCACTCTGCCTACAAATCATCTGCTCAGCAAGCTGCAGCATCATCTACATCCCTGTAGTTGTACATTTTACACCGTTCTTGGCTTCCCTTGCACATAAACTGGGGCTGTGCACAGCTGAAGGGGATTCTGGAATGGGTGCTTCACTCCACTTCGGGCAGAGTGGTAACAAAATTATTACTAAATGGATGGCTCCATTGTAAGTTTCTTGGGCAGCATGGTGGCCAGTGACACTATCTGCATGGAGTTTGCATGGGTTTTCCCCGGGTACTCCAATATTTCTCCAACATCCCCCCAAAATGCAGTTAAGTGAATTGGCTTCCCCGCAAAATTTACCTTAGACTACATTAATGACATATGACTATAGGGACATTAGATTGGGAGCGCCTTTGAGGGACAGTTAGTGAAAAGACTATGGACTTTGTACAGCGCTGTGTAATATGATGGCACTATATAAATACTGTGTAATAATAATGAGATAAATGGTGGTGCAGGGGGCAAAGCAATCAGCTTCTGTTGTGCAGTCTCGAAGAATCCATTGTCATGTCGTAAATATATAATCATAGAAAACAATAACATTAAAGTAAAATAAAATGCAAATTAGTCTGGGTTCTGTTTCTGTGCATATGAACACAGCACAAGGTAATGTGGGATACTTTCATTGATGTAATACAAAGACATTATTTTGAATAACACAAACACACATTGCCGAGAACCAAAATGCTCCATTACCATACATTTACAAGCACCTTTTTTGGTGCACTGCCGTGTGTTAGGCAACCCATTCAAATGAACTGCTCGCTTTTCTGCGATGCAAGTACATTTTGCAGAATAAAATGAGTAAGTGCTTACACTTCAAGAAGTGCAAAAGCGCGTACGAAGCCTTATATTTTCCTTTTATTAAACCTCAAAATCCCCCAAATCTTTCTTGTACTTTTTGTTGGAAATACAAAAGTTAGTAGGTATCTAGAAATATAACAAATTACCATAGTTTTTCCACTTTTTGGCTTTCTGCTGACTACTTTACCTGGAGTTCACCTTTAATCCTTGTTTTACAAGTTCTCTTTTTCCCCCCACTCAGCTGACTTTTATTTTACACTAAAAACATACATCAGATTACAATGCATAGCATGAAATCATAAGCATTAAGCTGAATATTTATTTTTGAGGTAATGTAAAGAGATTTCAGGCAACGTTCTCCTCCCCAAGGGGAATCTTGAATAGAAAAGCAGTGAAGTGGCAGAATTTAGTGAAAACACCATTCTTCATGGTGGTAATTACGAATTACCCAAACACTGGGGGATAGTGTTAACATACCCGTCACTGTTTACATCTGACACGGCAACTGTATATCCGAAGTATGAAGCCATCTGGAGAAGGAAACACATTGAAAGGTTTGAACAATGCCTGCGTGCCCACTTTGTATAACTGTGAAAGTATTGGCATGCTGACATCAAAAAGCTTGTTAATGGGGAAGAATCTGTAAATATCCAATATCTGGCTGAACTCTTTAAACAGTGAGCTGAACTTCAACACGCATCAATGTCAAAGGCCAAACCGGGAGACTCAACAGTATAAAGAATAGAGGTGATTGGGTCAAGCTAATTCTTCTAGCAATGTCTGACACAAAGCAATGAGATGTGTTTTATATTGACAAAAGAAATCCACATAGAGTTATTTTTCATTGATTTTTTAGAGCACTTTTTGCCTTTAGCATTGTTATAATGCTATGATGAGAGAAGTACAGGAGCTGATGTTGCTGCCTTTTTACAAATGCTTTGTTGTCTGGCTGCTCTGCTGATCCAGCTTTAATGCAGAACTTCACTTTTTTATTTTAAATATATAACGTTTATGATTTGTTAGATTTTAAAATGCTTCTTTTGCTGCAATATTTGTGTCCTTTGCAGACTTACTAGTTCAGTCATCCAGAACCATTCCTCTTACTGGCTGACTCCACCAATGGTGGAACACATTGGCAAATTCTATTGAAAGTTGATCTGGATTTATGAAGCATTTAGAACCTGCTCATTGCTTAACTGAAACCAGACTAAGAACGGCTGGACAAAAAAGATATATATATAAAGCCATGTACATAGATATATATATACTAAAATTCTGCGGGCCATCAAGGGCAAACGGCTAAGTACACTTCTGAAATTTATACTAGATTGTAAGCTCTTCGGGGCAGGGTCCTCTCCTCCTGTATCACTGTCTGTATTAGTCTGTCATTTGCAACCCCTATTTAATGTACAGCGCTGTGTAATATGTTGGTGCTATATGAATCCTGTTTATTATTAATAATAATAATAATAATAATAATAAAAATAATAATATACTATACAAGGTAAACTTTTCCCTCGTGGTTATTTAAAAAAGTAATTCAGGCGTGTGATGAATCTTTACACAACTTATTTTAATTTAATTAAAAGCAATTTTAATAAACACAAAGAATACCCACATATAATACATTATAATATTACCTGATCACCTGTGAAGTTGTAAATGTAGATCATCTGAGCAGAGTCAATGATGGAGACCTGGAAATATTTATTAGGTGATATTGTAAACACATGTTGGCTGGGCAATGTATTTGACATAAATAGCTGATGATGGACATACTGTCATATTTCATTGTATATTTGTAACATATAGAAAGCTGTGAGCTATAAAACAGAAGTGATCAAGGGGTAAGTCCACAAATTATGTGATTCTTTACTTGTTGGTTGATGTTAAGTAGTCGAAGCACCCACCATGTATATCTGGGAGTTGCTGGGTCTGGAAACGTGCTGTGGTCATAATGAGGGGTTTTCATTCTCTCAAATGTGGACAGTCAAGATGTATGGCAGAGAGAGCTCACAGAAGGATCTATGGCAGTGTTTCTCTACCAGAGTTGCTCCACAGTTTGCTAAGGGTTCCTTGTGAAATTAGCGATTTGTGACTCTCAGGTCAATGACACCAATGATCTTTTTGGCTATCTGTAAGGGTGACATTCTTCCCAATGGCCAGCAATGTAAAGGGAATTCTTCCCACTGACCGCCACACTAATGTACTGTGAGCTGTGTATATAATAATTATAGAAGGAGTTCGCTGGAGATCTGAAAGTTATTGCAAAGCGTTCCCCCATTTTAAAAATGTCAGAAAACCTTGATCTAAAGTATATAGGAAACCAAGAGCTAGCCATATGCTTTATCTATAAAGTAAACAGAACTTTGGGCAAAAGTATTTTGTATTCTTGCAGAGGCTATATACCCCACTGCAAGGCTTCATTACTACCGGTAGTTTGGTCCACTGCTGTCTTTCCTGAGTATACGAACCCAACCTGGGTCATGACAATCCCAAAAAAAAGTTTACTGGATGACACAGAGGTCCTACCCACAAACCCGGCATTGGACAGCGGAGGAGAGGGCAGGTGCAGGGAGTAAGATAGGTTTTACTGTTCAATTTATATCCCTAGAATAAACTATAAATTATTACTTGAAGTTTGGTGGTGGGATGGGGTGGGGGGCTAATGTAAGGGTACAAAAAAGTTCTGATATACCATTTGGGTGGACTGTTTGAAACACAGGACGCTTGCTATATCCCCCTTCAAAATCATGACAATGCAAAATTAACCAGTTCACAACAAGTATGATGTACATGCAGGCTGAAAATAATTTGCTGAAAACTATTGGTAAGAAGAATACATACATATCCAAAGTTTTGATCGCCTTTCGGTACTCCAGCCACCAACTCTGTCAAGTGAATGACAAAAACATTGTTAATTACTGAAAGTAAAAAACACATAATAAACATTCTTGATTTATTCCCTCATACTTAGACGGATATAGCATTATTTGCTTTAGCTAATATATAATACTATATATATATATATATATATATATATATATATAAAACTATGAGCGTATTAGCCATATACCCAACGGGTTTCGCCTGTTTTAGGCTTCCTCAGGGGTGGTGGTATGTTTAGCAAATCATTGAGTGAATAACCATCAGTATGTGGGTTTACGGTAAAATGCAGGAAATTAGTATAAATATACTTTGCAACACAAAAAAAAATATATATCACAGTAAGAACACAAAATATATATATAATCACCATACTTTCTAGTCTTTTTCTGTATATATTACTAAGGGTGATATATAGGCATTCCTATTTAATGTACAGCGATGCGTAATATGATAGTGCTAGATAAATCCTGTTTAATAATAATAATACTATTATTAATAATAATACTAATAATAATATTAATAAAAGGCCTATAAAGGCAACATATATCTTTCCACCAGGCACCGACTTTGTTAGCCGATAATATAAGTAAATCATGGTTATTTGGAGATGATCAGGCTGTCTATACGGCAGCTTTGAATGCTACAAATAATGGCTGGTCAAGTCTGGATCCCTTAAGATAGCACAGATAGTCTCCAGGAACTTACCAGGCGGCTTCCAAAAGCTGCCAGCTGCCGTCACCATGCTCATTCAATATGAAGAAGCAATAAGGTGCTTTTAATGGGAGTCAATGGGTAATAATGGATGATGGTAGTCACAAAACTAAAAAATGCCTTTACAAAGGGAACATGCTCTACTAAATAAGGGTTAGTATGTGACCATTTGTTTGTATATGTAATATGTAATTACAAATGTACATGGGGAAGTCATATTTGATTATTTTTCACAGAATGTTAATAGTATCAAACAATACTTTAGTACTAGAAGGACAGCTTGCCAACATATGCAAAACTCTGTGCACACAATGACCTTGCCCTGTATAAAAAAATAAAATCTGTCAGTTATTACTATAACCAGGCTGATATCAAGCTGTCTCAAGAACAGAATGAAAGAAAAGACCTATATACAGATATATTTACTGATAAAAGTACGATCCTTCATTTATCTAATAGCTCCTACATGTTTCCTTATGTTAGCAGCACCGGGAACGTCACAGGATGGCAGGAGCTAGACTTGTGATCTGACAAACCCAGAGCCAAGACCGCATAGGGGCAGCTGGTCTAACGGAAGTTTATATCCAAAACACACTCCATCATTGTGATTCCCCCATTCAGGAACAGCTTGTTATATGGTGGAAGTGGCAGTAGTCAAGCCTTTCATCTAGCTAGGCCGGCTCGAGCGTACAGACAGGTCCTTCCCACAGCTGGTTCCTGTTAGGCTAATTCTTGCCATTACTTTATGTGCGGCCTCACAAGCTTCAGCAGGGAGCAGAGACCCCAAGCAAAGAATAGCCAGCTTAGCATTTTGTGCAGAAGGTGCCTTGCTGTGTCCTCAGGGGAAGACATAATGCCACTGTAGACCTACAAAGGGCACCCAGCAACCCTAGAGCCTACTGGAGTTATTTATCCAAACAGCAAAGGATGAGCTTTTATGGATATTGGGTGGACAGTGCTGAAAGATTTATTCTTCTAGGCGAGCAGTGGAAGGATAATGGGTAATTTGTAGATCTTAAATCAAAAATAAAGTCCCAAAATATAGATATGCAATCAGACAGACATTGTGCTAACATACTCATTTGTTTCCTTCTACAATTGTGCATAATGCTTGAACAGTCCAAAGAACAGAGTGCTATAGATGGCTTTAAGAAAAATCTGGATGCTTTTCTAGGGGCACAAAATATAACACGGTAATAAAGTTTTAAAGTAAAGATAACAGAGACTGTTAATCCAGGGAACATCCGATTGCTTCACGGGATCAAGAAAGAATTTGAAACAAATTATACCAGGCTTTTTTTGCCTTCCTCTGGATCGACTAAGTCTATATGGTTTTTATCTGGGATATGCTTATTTCCCTAGTGATTGAAATTGATGAACTTTTTTTTTTCTACCTAACTATGTAACAATAAAGACCCAGAGCTTTTAGTAATTAGCACTCATTAAAAGAACCAAGCTGACACCCCCTCCTTTACCCATTGATGCAAGTATTTGTTAAGACACTTGCATTCAGTGTTGGGGCTGTTATTCAGGCATAAGCAGCATTTTTACTAACTATTCAGCTGAATAAAGTGATTTACCATCACTTCCTGTTCTGCTGTTTTACCAGACAAGAAATGACAGCAATAAGGACGGATAAAACCATTGTCATTATTTTGTTCCCTTTAGTTTTCTCCTTGTTTCCTGACTGGTAAAACTGTGGTCAGGAGTACAGGAAGTAAGACTCCTGATGTGAAACCAGGTGGCTAATAGAAAAACCACCCGACAAACCACATTGTGGGCTATAAAATGTACATGCAGCTTTGGCTACAGCCATGGTGCTAATATTCAAGCAGCAACTGCAGGGTCGGAGGTTACAGCTGCATGCTAAAAATGGTTCCCAAAAATGGTTGAGATCACTACTAAGCTCAAGGTAGAATGTTGCAGTCCACCGGGGCTCATTAGCAATTAAGCCAGGATTGGACTGATCCACAGTGCAAATGGAAAACAAATGGGCTCCAACCATATGCCCCCATAGTTTTCTGTGTCCTCTGGTGGGTGGCTAGCCCCTGCTGCATTATAAAAAAATGCTGTTGTGCCAGGAAAGCTATGTGTTCTTGTGGACCTTCTATCTCTCCTCCTTTGGTGGGCCCAAAGTAGCTAGTTTGATCGTGCCAAAAGCAATTGTAATTTTTTCCCAATGAGTCCAACACTAGAAAAAAAAACCTGACATACACTTTGAGATGACCATATATCATATACATGCACAAAGATGCCTATGGCCTCTTTTTCTATACAATATTAGTCATCCTACTGATAATAACTGACATATTAATATTTAATAGGCTTGCAGTTAAGCAGCGAGTACTCCGAATGAGTGCCATCACGATGACGGTAATATTACAAGAATTATTAGTCACGCAGGTTTGTGGTCTGATGTTAGTGCATTACCTTGTTCAGAATCACCGTTAAATTCTCCCACAGCCACCGAGTATCCTGTATAGAAAGACATTAACATGAGAGACAATCAATCCCAAAGACAAGGCTTGTTTATAGAGCATCCCATGAAAACTGATGGCGCCAAGGAAGATAATGGCCTGGTCGTTTGATTCACATTAATGTGAGCTTCAGCCATGCAGGTTGTATATTTCTTATATGGAGTAGCATTGGACAGCATGACAGTTCTATAACTAAAAAAGCACCCATTTCTGCTACTAAAAATGCATGCGGTGTACTTCTGGGTTGTGTGGGGCTTGCATGCTGGGCCAATAAAAACCACAGAACATTCATTTTCTGTTGACTAGCATGAAAAGGCATCAAGCTTCAATGGGGGTAAATCCACACAATGTATAGATACAAAGCAAAGGTACAGAGGCACAGACATTTTCTTGATGTTTTTGCACCGTTTGTTTTTCCTATCAAACCATAAGTGTAAAAATGGGCCCTAATGTCTAATTCTTGCCATCGTTTCTTGGGCAAGAGCTAGAACTTATATTTACAACCTATATTTTACTGCTAGTAATAATAGATAAAGAAGAGCGCCAGAGCAAATGTAATTTCTATCTAACACTCCAAAGTTAAAATAAAATGTAGTTCACCTTTAAGGCTGAATTCGATAAATAATTGCAGCAGGATTCCAAAACACTCAATGCAAGGGTTAAATGTTAGTTTAGGTCTTGGGGACCATAAATAGGAACTTTTACCTAACTTATCACCCAATACTCCCCTCTTCCTTGTGATGCTCCAGGTTGTAGGTAGGTTTTGGTATCTCGACTTACTGGTCCTGCATTTTACATAATGAGGTCACAGTGCCTACAGTACAGCGCTGCGTAATAAGTTGGCGCTAAATAAATCCTGTTTATTATTATAATTATTAATATTAATAATATTAATAGTGGGGCTGAAGGGAAGAAGCTTCAGAGAGCTGGATGTATGGAGAGAAGGATAGTAACATGCTGTAGGTACATAAAATTAGGCATTATTGTTTTTTAATTGGGACCCTAGAAGAAAACAACATATCACCATTGAGGGGGGAACCCAAAAAGGGGCAGTTTTTAATTTTTCCCAAATACAAAAGCAAGTCGATTATTAGTTGACATGGAAAACATGGGGCATTTAATTTCTTTTGTTTGCATTACTGGGGCATATATCAATACAATATAAATTTATGCCCTAGCCTTATATAACATTTGTACAGCAAAAGCTTCAGATCTGGTCTGCTCAAACACTTTGTGATTCATAAATATATTATACATAGCATAATATACAAATAATTCACCACAATATATATTGCTTTTTTATATCTATTAGCACATTGGTAGTGCAATATACATTCCATTGATTGTCACGTATCAGTATTGTCTCTAAAATTTTTTTAAGCTGGGTGGGAATAAGCTGAAGACAGGTGGTGGCCCCTGTATTGTGACCCAATTTATCAGTAACCACCTAAAAACAGCCAAGTGGTTACTGAAAAGTGCTGGGTGGTGTGCCCAGCTAAAAGGGGCCAGGGAGAACACTGTGTATACAATACCTACAATAACAAAAATAGTGATTAGGACAACATAACTAAAATCACTGGTGAAAAAGGAACATTGTAACTTTTCTTTGTTACAAAATGTGAATAAGAAAATATCTTATACATAAATACATAGCTGATCTATTGAGTATATTTCCTTTAATCAATACAAAGATACATTGAATTCTGTATTTGATATCTGCTTAAGTGCAGCTTTAACAATGTCAATCCCCTTGCATATTTTTGAAACTTGATTTACACTTTATTAAATAGGATGCTCCAAGCTGCATTGCATTTTTACATGTGTTGTAGTGCATTTTTACTAACTTTTTTCCTATTTTTCTCTAAATTATATCATGCTAAAGCATCTTTATTGAACCTAGCAGCTTACTTTCTACACGTACCAAGGTCAGTTTCTGGTCCTAGGTAAATGGTTTTGGAAGAGTAGGGGAATCCAGAGTGATCAGAGAATATCCATGCAAAGAACTGCGAGGAACCTAATGGTGAACAAGCGAGTGCTATCAAAGGAGCAATCTGTGTCACCCATAACTGAATTGTTTTCTATTAACTCAATGATTTTACTGTGTTGTGCAGCTTGTTGCAGAAAGTCTGAGCACACTACACAAAAATGATATATATGCTTTATTTTTAAGACTTTTGGCCTTGTCCGTGCATTGGGAGTTGCTCCAACCAATTTTTATTTTGTAACATATGATTGTACCTGATCCCATGCTCCCAGGGCTTTTATGCAGTTGTATATTATAATTGTGATAATGTGCAGACCGATTAAGGCATTGGAGTTCTTCTCTAATTACACCATGGCGTCTGTTTCCAATTAGTTATATTGCAGTGTAGCATGGATGGCCCATGTCACAGCCGGCCCCACAATATGTCCTAACAGTTCAAAAACCTAAAGATTTAAACCTAACATGACTGAAAACTAGGAAGCCGTAGGTTTTAATTTGACTCACTAGCAAGTGGTACAGCAGCTATTTACATATCAAATGAACCTCCATCCTGTGTGATCCTCAGCAAAATGTTCTTGTTAGATATAATGGCCAATGAGGACTTGTAACTCCTGATTGCAGCAATGGGACCATGTAAACATATTGGCAAGGCACTAAGGAGACTATTTATAAGTGAATCTAACAGAAGTGAATCTAACATTCACCAAACATTCTCTGGTGGAAAATAAATTAGTGGCATTTAAAACACATGAACCTGTAGGATTCTCTACTAGTTAGATTTCTGATATACCTTCATTATTTTGGTGAAATAAAACTGGCAAAGTTCTATTGGGCTTTAAAGTCAAGTTGAACTTTTAGTGTATAATTGATACATTTTAGATGCATTCAAACAAAAGAAAATCTTATCATATGTTCAGACTCGCCATAAGGTTGTGGTGCAGTTACCGATTCCCCATGCCGGTAAACTGCTGCTTTGGGGGAGGCGCTACATATAGCTTCTCCCCGTGGCAGCCCTATAGAGAATGAATAGGGGTGGCAGTAAGTGTGCAGACGCTGGTTCTTTAAGGGCCAGCACTGTGGTAGCAGAGCAACTAGCTTGGTACTGGTCACCAGGAGCCCTATGGGATCGCTCAATCCCAAAGCATGTCTAAACCTACCGTTATAGTTTGTTTAAATTGTAAGGAAGCCAAAACCTGTGGGCAAGGGCAGAAGAGCCTCAGTGGTATCTCTGCAGAGGTCTTACATGCCTTCTGTCCAATCAGCAGCAAGCACAAGCTTTGTTGATTTGATAGCTCTAACTCTGTGTCGGACCTCAAAGAAGCAAGAGACTGCTATCCATAGCATGCATATGGGGACTGGATTTTCGGGTGTGGGTGCTTTCCAAAAAAAACAAACCATAGAACTTCAAAGATCTTTCAAAGCCCAAAACATATTTATCCAATAGTTAAAATTGTTTGATTTTAACCAATCAAGCTCCTCAGCCAAGGCAAATCTATGTACCAAATGCAGAAACTTGTGTTTCCCCCAGTTAGTAGGAACCACAGCACACAGAGCTGTAGAACAAAATAATTTAAACCCATTAAAAATCTTGTAAGATTAAAAAATATTTGTCCATCAAAGGCTCAACCCTTCAGAGACAAAAGTATTCATTTTCTTTTGCTAAATGCAATTATCATTTGTATATTTTCTATGTTAATAAACAGTCAGATGCTTCTCTGCAAGAGATTATCTGGGACATGGAACTATCTCCCCCTATATAAATAAAGCATATTGTTGAGATGAGGACAACCCCCTGAGGAAGGGCATATCTCAATGGACTGTATCCTGTTTATACAACACGTTGCAGCAACTGCTGTGATGTATTCTATGGACTGAGGCGTCTCACCGTCCTCAGTTCACTTTTTTCTGTCCTGCAGGAAAATTCCACGTTTTCTCAAGCAGAGCTTCTAACCTGTTTTATGTAACTCACAAAACAGTTTATGATTGAAATGTAAGAAGATAAGCAATATCTACTCATCACATCCTATTTACTGTATAGCCTAAGATATTGGAGGAGGTTTACAAAAAGAAATTCAAGTTGTTAACAAAGGTGAATTATCGCCTTACTTAGCTTAGTAAATGAGATGAAGCTCTTCTGACTTCAACCATCCAATCATAGGCCAGTAATCTATTTTTCAGATATCCTTGTATGCAATTGGGTATTTGGTATTGGGATTGGGTTTTCTTTACAAAGTGAATGTTCGTCACATTTGAACTGAACAAAATATATTCTGCAAGGTTATAATTCACCTTGGTAAGTGAACAGCCTAAATTTCTTTGGAAAATCTGCAATTATTCAAATAATATAATGAACAATCAGATAATCCTTTATTTGCTTATCACACAAAGACTTCACTGGCAACATTTTTCTACCATTGCTCATGTCTATCTGTCTGAGGAACCTTAAGCCACATACACACGTGCAACTATAGTCATTGGAAAGGATCCTTCACGATCCTTTCCAACAACTAAGGAGTACACGATGCATGAACGAGTGCTGTACATACAGCACCATTTTGCTCTAAGCAGAGGGGAGGGTGAGAAAGACGAAGCGGCACCACGCTGCGCGCTCTCCCCCTTCCCTTGCATTCCGCCAGAACAGTCGCTAGGATGGACGACGGGCGCTGTATATACGCCAGATTCTCGTCTGATACTATCAGGCTGATTATCTGGCGAGAATCATTGGACGTGTGTACGTAGCTTTACTTTGCTTTAGGAAAATAATGAAAAATCCAGCAGTGAGATCATTTAGGTAACCAAGATTTAGGTATTGAGTCCTTGAGATAATGAAAAAAAAACAGTTTCAGCTTAACCATATTATTATTATTATTATTATCATAATTAAAATTAGATATTATTTGGGTGAAATGAACTTTTGACGCAACTTAATCTCTGAAATAGACTTTACACTGTTCATGGCCATCATGGGTATAAATACAGATCATGGCACCCCATAGCAAACTTTCAATGGACAGCCCACCATGTCAACTGTCATTGATTTTAACATAAAGTACGTCTAAATCAAGCTGACACACTTCCTATCCTTGGGCAATAACTTTGCTGCTCCATAGATTCAGTACACCAAGTGACCATTGTCACCCTCGGACAAAAAGTGTAGAGAATGAATCCACATCTGGCAAGCTGTAATAAATCACATTTCATTATTGGATACATATAAATTTTATTAAACTTTGCAGTCTTACCTAAATAGCTGTCATCGTAGGCTGAATCAGCCACTTTGGTTCTTCTCTCTCCAGCCACTTCCCGTACAATCTGCCTGAAGGAATAGCCCTTTATGATTTCCGCAATGCTGACACTGAAGACCTGTCCTGAAATCAAAAGATAATTGTTTCAAGAAACTTTGAATAGAATTATTATGTTTTACACAAATTAATACATAATACAAATAAATAACATCCTGCTGCAAAGACCAGGTTTGTTACCTAGAGGCATGCAAGCCTGGGTGTAGGCCAAAGTCTCGGCACTGTCTGCTAACTTTCCCCGGTCACAGCTGTATAAGCCTGTTTGAAGCTAGCTTGGGTAAAGTTCAGGGCAGACCAGCCGCTTGGAAAATAGATGTCCCAGCTTGAACTGTTATATTTATTCATAGTGGAGTATGCTATTTTATAAGCCCAGGCTTATCAGTTCTTTGGAAGGAATAAGGATGTTCAGATTGGTGGAGGAACCAGAAGTTCCCGTGCAGCTCCTAGAGGCTAGGCCAGCTCCTCGGTCGCCCTCACCACTGTGCTAGTTCCACCAACGTTTCAACATTTTACAATGGGCAGAAGTGTGTGGTACTGGAGTGGAGTGTGAAGAAGTGGTAACATCACCACATGTCTAAACATAGCCCAAATTCAGTGCTCAGCATTGCACTGTAACACAAGTATGTTGCCTTTGGGATGCTGTTAAAAATGAACGGCACCACAAGACAGCAACTCATGTTATGCGCATTACGCAAAGATCTAAATGAGCCTCAAAAAAAAAAGCAAAATAGTCTTAAGCTGCTTTTGGATAACAAAAATATCTTGCAAAGCCTATGTGTCCAAGAGCTTTCTGAGGTTTCAAGCATAGTTCCAAACAAATGCAACACTTCAATCCAGTTGTGTAGCCAATAAAATAATGACATGTCATACAAATAATGTACCCAAATAGTGACTTTCACTAATCTCCTCCACAGGAACCAACTGGTTACTTTGCACAATGCTGCCACTGAAAACCAAAAATTACCTTATTTTTGTGCCGCTAGTCTAACAAAGTTCAATCTCAATCCAAGTGAGGACGAAAAACATGTTAAGCCATCATCACCCATCAGTAGCATCTCCTTGAGTTCCATGGGGGGTTGCTGTTGACCTTTGTACCTATAGCTAAGCCCTGAAGCTAGGAGAAGGCACAATATATACATGGGACATGGAACCTAGATCAATTGACTATGATTTTGCCTGGAGTTCCAGTATAACCCCAAATCCTGGATGTAGAGTACTTTTTAATATACCACGTTTAAAGTTAATACTGTAATCAGTTTCGGCACATCCTTAGGTTTCTTACATTCACTTTTATTCCTTTAATTTCTCTCACAGTTCAGCCAATTATCTAATCTGACCTGTTTAAAAGGAAGCCCATTATATACCACACATCTGTTTTCTTTTTATGACCGGAAATCTATAAACCGCTAAAAAAAGCCAAAGAAAAATCCCCAATCGAAGTTAGCAGACCTGCCGAGAGTTTCACTGAGAACATGAGTCTCCTACATGATTGTAGCCTACAGGTGGAAGTAATAACATATTGTTAATGAAGGACATCATCAAACTGATTTTCTTTTAGTAAGTCATTTTGGCACAGGAATGAGATGGCAAACATCCTAAAGTTATAATTCAAACTGTTACCTACAATTACAATCAACTTTATATCTAAAATATAGAGTGATGGGTTCTAGGGTTCACAAACATGCAAATCTGCTGACTAAACGCTCTTTAATTTGTTTTTTAGATGATATGTGATATGATCCCGGCAATAGAATGCTTGATTATAATGAAGGTGTTTGCTGGAATAAAGAAACATAAAACTTAGCTTAGCCTTTAATATTGTAATGATAAATTTTGAAGTTGATCTCACCCTTATCCCTCCCTCGTTAAGCTGATTGCTTACATTAAAAAAAATTAACCTAAATGCCATATTTACTGAACGAAAACTTTCTTTTTCCCTTTTCCCTTCTTTTTCTTTTTTCCTTTTCTCCTCTCTTTGTCTGTTTCCCTGTCTCTCTATTTGTCTGGATGTCTCTCTTTGTCTGTCTCTCTGTCTGTTTCCCTTTGTCACTTTCTCTCTGTCTGTTTCTTTCTTTCTCTGTCTGTCTCTTTATCTATCTGTCTCTCTTTGTCTGTCTCTTTCTCTGTCTGTCTCTCTTTGTCTATCTCTTTCTTTCTGTCTGTCTCTCTTTGTCTATCTCTTTCTTTCTCTCTCTGTCTCTGTCTCTCTCTCTCTCTCTCCGTATCTCTCTCTGTCTCTCTCTCTCTCTCCCTGTATCTCTCTCTTTCTCTGTCTGTCTCTCTTTGTCTGTCTCTTTCTCTGTCTGCCTGTCTCTCTTTGTCTATCTCTTTCTTTCTCTCTCTGTCTGCCTGTCTCTCTCTTTCTCTGTCTCTTTTATGGAGTCTTTCTCCGGGTCCTTCTTTGAAAGCCAACCTGCATAACATGGCCACATTCTACAGGCTGTCCATGTTACTGAAATGACTGACTGACTGATGCAGGAAGATCTGCAGGGCTAGACTAATATTCCTCCATATCTATATATGTGTATGTATGATGGCCAGGTCTAATTAGTTATTGGCAGCACATATATCTTGCTTTACAAGGTAAGAAAAAGTGGAGGATAGGGTAAAGCTTCGACCCTTTAGATATCAAAGCACTAAACCCCCAACCTCCAAATACTAATAATTGTAACGGTTAGCACCTACATAGCTGGACACAGGAGAGCTTAGGTTAATAGAGAAGAACTTCAATGTGGTTTCCAAGGATTCCAGGGGTTCTTAGTATGAAACCACCACATCCAGGACATTGAGATGCATTATATAAATTTGTTATTTCAAATCCCCTATTCTGTATACAAGTTCCAGGTCGGTGACTAACAAAGCCAAAAAGTTGGTATGACCGCCAGTAAACCAGCATTTTCAGAAGGAGATCAGCCACAACTCCCATATTTTTCTCATCACAAGCTTCCATTAATGATAATACTTTAAAGATTATAATTCCTGCTCGCAATCCTTCCATCCCAAAGAATAAATGTGTCTCTTGTGATCATAATTTAAACATACGCTGTATCTATTAAAATGTGCTTTCCGTCACATTCTGCAGAACAGGCCAACCAACCCAACAAACAGCTGAAATAAAACAGGCCAAATAGATTTCTGTATACAAAAGACTGTCTTAAAGAGATTTTACTCTACGTGAAATGCTCTGTCTTCTGCCTGTCTGGTTATTATTGTAACAGAATTTTTTTAAGAGTGTTTTATGAATACATAGTAACAAGAACCGTGTGAAAATATCATTTTATAACATTACGGCACTTCTTCCAAAATCCAGATATGATTTCACCTCCTAGGAATGGCAAAAAACTAGACAGCAGGAATATACAAGACATGACATTCAGAAATATGTGAGAATGGCGGCAAGAATGAATGTCGCTTGAAGTAACAAGTGTGATCAATGTTGTCCTGGATCCGGCGGCATCAATCTTACCTTGCCAGTAAAAGCTGCCAGGTCCTCCGAGAGCGAGGTCCCCATTCTAGAGAGAAGACAAATCACATCCATTAATACTTTACATGTGTAAACTGTCTGAGAGTTCCAAACCAAAGTGTTCCTGACAGTATTAGAGTTTCAGGACAGAAGAGACGGCTGACAATATTATGCTACTGTTTTATGTCAGATCCAAGATGCTACAACGGCTGTGCAACCAGAACAAAGACAATCAGATTTTTCCCAGGTTTAAGCCACACAAAGAAGATTGAACATTTCAATGAAAGACAATTAGTTTGGTAAATAATTATATATTGCAAATATTTGGCTTTGATTTTTGTATTTATATAAATATATATATTTTTTTTTTAAATGAAAATAGGCAACAAGACAAGAAGGTTCAACTAAATATACAGCAAGGACAAGAGACTATAACACTTGGTAGAACTGAGTAACATACCTGCTAGAAATACATATGGGATGTATTAAAAAGACAGAGATTGGAGATTTTGGGGATATTAACATTGCAAACTATGGAGTTACATTGGCTTATGACCCTGACAGAATGAGGTGGCCAAAAAGTTCAACACTAGACATAATAGCAACAAAAAGCATACAAAATGTCCATAACAGGCTAACGAGAATAAAAGGCAGCATGGTGGATCAAAGGTTAGCACACATATTATCTGCATGGAGTTTGCAGGTTCCCCCTGTGTTTGTGTGGGTTTCCTCTCACATTCCAAAAACATGCAGTTAGTTTAATTGCCTTTCCCCCCAAATTGACCTTAGACTGTATTAAAGATTAACATACATACAAAGACATTAACATATGACTGAGTTAGGGAAATTAGATTGTGAGCCCCTTTGAGGGAAAGCTACAGTCTTGCGCTGTGTATTATTTTGGTGCTATATAAATACTGGGTAATAATATTAATAATAATAATACTAATAATAAAAGTGAGAAGTAGAAAAAGGGAAGGCTAGTGAAAGGAAAATGACTAGAGAGAGTTTAAAAAGGGCAAATGACGGAGAGAGAAATGGTTGGAGTGGGAGGGGAAGGGTGTGGAGGTTGGAAAACCCAATTAAAAAACACCTGGATCTCTGGAGAGAAGTAAGCAATCCAGGTCCAATGGCATGTACTGATTCAACCAAAGGGACCAGACACCCTGAAATGTGTTCATGGAATCTATCCGAATCACTCTCATTTGTTCATAAGCCATAAACCAGGCTACATAAAATACTATTTTTTGTTATTTAACTTTTATTTGAGTGGACCATGACTTGAATATGTAGAACTCAACAGGGCCACATGTGAGGATGACAATAGAAAAGTGCAGCTTGGAGACAATTGCCAACCCAAAACCCTGCCTGAATAAAGTTACACTGACTTTATTTTTAGACTTACAAATGCCCAGACAGCATTTTTTTTTATTTATAAAGGTGTTCACACCAAGGTATTCGGCAGAGAAGGGATGGAATTATAGAAAATGCCTATAAAGACCTAATTTATTCCAAGGGTGCATTTGGAGCATTTATGAACATTTATAGGCATTTTCAAACATTTGTTTGTGTAACACTTTCCAAACGCTGTAGGATGTGTTTTCTTTACAGCTCATCAAGAAAATGCTCTGGTGTCCGACTGTCCTATTGGAATGAATGGAAAGTTCAAACATGGGAGTTTAAATGCTGGAAAGATGGTCCCTGTGGATTTAGCATAAGGATCATCATGGCAGAACTACTATGTATTCCTTTACTTAGAGCTTCAGATCTTCTGCAGCACACTGTAACACACAATTTATGCATTTAGTCAATGTTGTGTTATTCATTATAAATGGCACCAGGACCTATCGCTGCCACTTCAAAGTAAATGCATTGCACGACTGATTTTTCGGCCACTGTTTTGCTTTGGGCAGCTCATATGAATGGGCTGCCCCAATGCAACCCACATTAATGTGCAGCATAAAACATGTTAACATTTGAGCATTACGCAAATGGACGCTTAGTTTACATTCCTTATCTTAAAAGTTTGCAATACCTTTGGGAATAATTTACTGAAGCTTCTTTTCTAGCTAAGACTGCTCTGGAGCCTAAAAGTGTATTAGTTTAAGATCCTTGTGGATAAATCACATTTAATTACACTTCAATCCATCAAAAAGACTAAAACATGGAGATATTAAAAAATAACCCAAGCCAAGCCATCGGGATCATTCTTAAGCCCCATTTGGCACATTGAAGGAATCTATGTTGCACAAGCTCAAGAAACTAGAAAAAGCTATATATTACTGGTGACATGTAATATAAATATGTTGTAGATAACCGCTGTTAATGTTCTGCTTGTTCTGTCATTGAGTTAAATATTTTCAGAGCAGTGCCAAAGGATGTTGCAGCTGAGAAATTTCAGTGTCACCGGCAGCTGCCGAGCATGAAAACATTGGCCGCAACTGATAAAAAAAAACTTTGTTCCATTTTAGAAGCTCAAGGATTTTCAGAAATTGTTTAACTTTATCAGCTAGTTTGTAAATGTTTATCTATTCCACAGCTATCGGCAATGCAAGCCGAATGGACTTAACAATGGCAAGAGAAAGGTATTTCCAATGGACGAAATGGTTTAGCTAAAAAGAGAAGTGAAGACAATGCCATAGAATGTGCAGCTCCCAAACATGAGATCCATGATGCTCTGACTACAGCAGTCCAGCATTGTCCCAATCTAACCGTGCTTTGTGTGCCTTAGTTTTTGCCCTTGCTTGTATGTGAGTTGCTTGCTTGCAGTTCATAAAGATGTTCCTTTTGTCTATGTTGCTATATATGGACCAGAATCTTCAAGTCTTGATTAGGCAGCAGCATGCTTTATGACGAGGTCCAGGCACCAGTGGTATTGAGGCAGTATATAAGGTGATATTTTAAAGTTCCATGGTCAAGTAAAGGGTTACATGGTTTAGGGGTCAAAGCTTTAGGGTTTAAACTAATTGTTAAGTGGTCAGAACAGGAGAATGTACCTTTTACGACCTGCCTTATACTCCAAAATAAAAATGTTTTGTTCATTAAGAAAATTTGTAGAGATGATAGCTTTGCTAAAATAATAGCCAATTCTGTCATATTGCTGGTCATGGACCTTGGTTATCGGGTTGGCCAAGACAGTGAAGTGCAGGTTACACCCAGATCAGACAATATAGAGAGCAGCATTGATCTATAAAGTGCAAAAATCCCTGCTGGACAGATAGATTCTATCTGGCTGTTCAATATATAGCCTACTGTATTTTATATACCATCATTGCTTACTGCAGTTCCTTATTAAACAATTTTAGGCAATTAGAACAATTACAATAATTCTGCTTTCACTACTACACAATCCCTCTTACAAGAAGCTCTACACATATTTGTTGTCAAGTATAATTATTTTTCCAGGAAAGTCCACCTGAGGATTTCTGCAGACCTAAAATAAGGCGGACAGCCTTCATTTTCCCTAGCAGCTATATGTCAGTTTTATTCCATGTAATGTATTGTAGCACTGGCAGATAAAAGAGTACACATTACCACATGTTGTATATTGGCAGTACTGAAAATGTGCAGAAAATTAACAATTGTAAAGAATAAGCTCTTTAGATCGTAACTACTAAGTGGAAAGTGTGCGTAGACTTTGTTTATTATTATTATTATTATTATTATTAATATACAGTATTTATATAGCACCAACATATTATGAAGCGCTGTACAAAGTCCATACTCATGTCAGCTGTTCTTAAAAGGAGCTCATAATTCGGACTATAAAGTATAGCTATCTTGTGTGTGTGTTTCATTGACACCCAATAATTTCTGAATAAAGTAAATCTCCTCTAGGTTAGTTGTGACCGACACAGAAACATTGATCACAATGATGACCAAAATAAACCTTGGCAAAGAACAGGTCTACTTTAAAGTTTGGTTTACTGTAGTACACTGGACACTTACAAACAACTCTGACCTATTTGTCCAATGCATACTGTATTGATATGAATTTAAATGAATTACTAATATTTTGAGTTCTTTAAAACCCCAATAGATGGGTAACAATATTACCTTGTAAAAGTCCAGGCTAAAACCCGCTTGGCAGTAACCTTGTCCTGCAGGATCAGCATTGCCTAAAAGAAAGGAGATATTTTGAGCTTCCACTGCAAAAACATATCTGCAAATCTGTTTATTAAAAACTGTAACATGGCAAACTTTTCTAAAATGTTTGCATAGGCCAGGCAGTTGGTTCTTCTTGTCAGTGTGCCTGTTGGGGACACCTTTGAAATCCCTCAACAGGAACACATTGTATAGTATTACCCTTGTCAATATTTTTAAATGTTGAAATGTAACATCTATTGGATAACAAGGCAAAATATCAGCTGCATTATTGGAGTAGTGACTTTATGTTCTAGCTAGTAATCCTTTGTAAATAATCATTAGATCCCACTGGAATTCCTACAGGAAATTCCCTCTGCAATACACAACAAATTCCTTGGATTGTATGCATTGTAGACCCTGGATGATTTTATTATAGCCTGATATGGAGGATATTAACTGTAGGGTGAGCACAGACAGTCAGCTGAGTGGTAAGTATTGAAGCAACTGTCTGTATTTGAATGATTTTTGAGCCATTGGAAGAGTCTTTATTAATTTTTTAATCCAGACCTGTGGATATCATAATGGATCATGCTGGAAATGTTTCATGCCAACTGTATCTGATGATGCCCTGGATATCCATAGTCTTTTTGCTTTTGAGCACCTTGTTCATCACACCTATATATGCTTGATGGACATCCCACTCCAAAGTCATGGCTTTTTCTATCTGGCTCTCCAGCGTGGCTATAACAGCTTCCAATTTTTTGAGATTTGAGAAGATCTTGGAGTGTGTCTGTGACCATGTGTTCAACTCAAAAAGTAAGGACAGGTTCCGATGTTTGATGAGAAGGCCTGGCCCACAGTTAACATTCTAATTCCTTGCAAGGGTAACACAGAGCACTCAGTAGGGTTGAGGTCAAGGCTCCGTGTAGGCTATTTGACTTTCTCTACATCCAATCATCCATCCATGTCTATATGACTTTGTACTGAGAGGCACAGTTTAGCGGAAAAGTAAAGGGCATTCTCCAAACTGTTACCATGGTTGGATGCCCGCAGAGCCTTTGTACCTTGTAGCATTAACATGATCTGTCATTTGAAACACCTGAACTCAATCATTAGGAGGAATATCCACAGCATTACCAGACCAAAAAGGAGCAGCTCATGTTTAGGGTTTGTATACATTTTAATGTTATGTTCCAGGACTTACGATTGCGACACGGAGAGTATTCTGCATATGAGCTGAAATTCTGAATTGCAATGTAGCAAGTTCCCACCGGATCCCGTTCACTGGTTTCTTTTACGCTTCTCCAGTGGTACAAAGGTGCACATGCCTAGAGATGGGAAGACAGCTGTTATATGGAAACTTCCAAGTCTTAGTCGTATACAGAACAACGGTATGAAAAGTTGATGTACTGGTAATACTAAATGTCAAACTCAAAGAATTAATGTTTTCTAGTAGGCATGATAAAGATGTTCCCAAATTTATGGAAACCTCCTTTCAGCGGGACCCTCTTTGGTTCCTAAAACAGTTGCATGGCATTCTATGACTATAATTACACCCTATTACGTTTCCATATATTACGCTCACACCTTGTTCCAGGAAAATTAAAGTCAAGCAAGGTCTCACCAATAATGATCCACGTCTTTCTCTTTAAAACCAAAAAAAAAACACACTATAAGGACCAATCCAGTACAGTATTTTTGTGGAGGACCTTTTATTTAGTTCTTGGGCTCTCACCATAATATTTACAATTGTACTGACTTGTAAACAGCTCAGGTGCTTTTTCCTGTCTGGACATAATGAATCGCTTTCAAACCATTTCCATCAGTGAGGTTAAGACAGCAAAATGATAAAATGTTTCTGAAAACATAACAGTTTGAAAATATCCAAACCTATAACTATGTGCAGCTGTCACATTCAATTCACCCTGCGCTGCTCGAGATGGTAAACAGGTCTGTTTTCTAGCAGAACAAACACCATCGAAATATCACAAGGGAGAACTCCCGCAGAGATGGCACCTCTCCTACAATCCCAATTTACAGATATTGACGTCAATGTCATTCTCCATTATTCAGGTATACTGCTCCGATCCTTCAGCAACTCAAATACAAGTCATGGTATCCCAGAATCACCTGATTGCAAACTGGGGAGAATTAATTACATTAATGTACATGACTGATTAGATCTTCCAAAACAATCATTTCAGTGTATGGAAACCTCAACTATCCACAACAGGTCAAGATTTCTCTCCAGGTAATCAGCCATGTTAAATAATTGTGAAAATTAAAAAAAGGTGAAATACCAACTTCTTGAAATTAAAGATATCATGCAAACAGGATTTGCTTTTGTTTTTTTTTTTACTAATTTATAACTATATAACTATATTACTATATTTTTTACTAATTAGTTTACAGACAGCATAACACAACTCAAAGCATCATCTTAATTCAATTAAATAATAGCTAGATTAAAATTAGAAATATCCTGAAATTCAAATGCAAATCAAAGCAGCTCAAAAGCAGCTCATATATTATATTTACCTAGTTTTAGAGTGTGATGGTCAGATACCCAAATCCTAACACACACTTTTGATAGGAATTGCGTTGGTGTCAAATAATTTTACCAGTGCCAATGACCTGGACACATTATATCATGGGGATGGCCCTTGAGGTGTGCTAGGGGATGGCCCTTGAGGTGTGCTAGGGTAGGGCCCCCAGACTTTCGATCGCTGTATGCCATCAGACAACACATGCTAAAGATTCAGTAGCAGCATGGGCGACAGGGGAAGGGACAGAACAGGTTGGAGTAGGAGGATTGGGCTGCGGGTGCTGCAGCTGTACAGGATGGGAAAATTGGGAAATCTCATCAGGGACATTTGTCCCTGATGTAGAGCCCAATTGTGATCCCAACTACTCCCATTCTAGCAGAATGAGACCAGTTGGGAACCATTGTGTGCACACGGCTGCAGGTTTCAGAAAGCAAGTCGCTTTTTGCCAAGGGATTGCTTTTAGGAGAACCCTATTGCAGTCACAGCTGAAGTCACAATCCCATGCAAATCCAAGGTGCACAGGAGCAGTTTGCTTTGCACCCAGAGACAGCCAACGACAGAGTTTTCCACCACAGAAATGAAAGGAGTCTTAATATGCAAGCAAACTACACTAAAAATTGATTTTTCCTTCAAACATATTGTAATATAGTTGCAGTTACACAAACATCAAACACAAACATGGAGTCATGCAACTATCCAGTGCTTCACCGTAGACCCCTGCCTCCATACTCTGATGCATTTTTCCCTGTCCACGTGCCGAATCCTAAACACATGGGCCTCATGACTAACACCTCGATACTAATCAAACACATCACCAAACACCAAGCCATGTGAAATTACTTTCATTTTTTATAAAATTGTGCAAATTTAATCACGACTAATAACAAATCTTTTAAATAAAAAAAGGTCCAATTAGAAAAAGTTAATAGGAAAAAGTATATTGTTGTCAGGATATATCACATCCTAGCTTCTTTCCTAGCTTATCTATTCATTCATTTCAAACATATTCACCATGAAAATTAACCTGCAGCAAATGTTTTGCAATGAATGTTTTCCTCTCCTCCTCACACATACGGCACCAAGGCTCCCAGAGTAAAACCTTGGAGGACAAGCAAATGCTAAAACCAGGATTTATCTAACAAGGAAAGGACGTTTTATAAATGCTGAAAATGTTTTTATTGACCTATTATTCAAATTACACCGTGACAATGTTACAAAATAATGGGTCTGATTTAATAAAGTTCCCCAAGACTGAAGAAGATAGGCTATCATTGGGAGAACCTTGGTGATCCGGAAAAATCCGGTCCAGGATTCAGAATATTTGTAAACTATAGCAAATTACGTTTAGGAAATTCATTCCAGGTTTGCTAGATCACCCAGCTTCTCCCACAATAGTCTATCTTCTCCAGTCTTGGAGAGTTTTAATAAATCAGGCCCATTGTAACAAGCTGGAAAGTGACAGAGCAGCTCATACAATTGTAGAGTTCTATTTGGAAATGACTTGCTGCCACAGCACACAAAGGCCACACTAACTGGTCCCCGGTGGATGTAATTAGTCAAAACTTGCACTATTATCATGGAATAGAGGAAGGGAATTAACCCAGAAGAGTAGAACAGAGACATAGAACATTATCTGTATATAAGTTCAAAGACATGTACATTAAAAAATTAGATAAATAAACCATTAGCAGACTTAAAAGGATAATTCCCCCATTATGGATATTTACATTCATAATAGATGCTAAAGAGTTAAACCACCCAAATATTTTATTGGGATCTTTACACTGATTTCATAGATTTTTCCAGAGCTCAGATGCTTTAGATGAAAATTAGTTGGAGTAAATTAGTCGGAGCGGAGACCCACTGTATGCCCCTTTCTCTTTACGGCCACATTAGAGGTCTCTATTACGGGGTGGAAGAAACAACCAACATGGTTTTTATTGAACTAACTCACAGTGCTAAGGGAATTCTTTATCAAGTTTTATATGAAATATCTTAACATACGGTATAGAAAAGGCCAACACACTATGCAGGACATACAAAAAAAATATGGTCATATTGCAATGGGTTGCCAGACTACTATTAATTAATGTATGTTAAGGCATAACACATGTTAATATGCTGTAACTGGATGCACAATTTAACTGTACATATTTACATGCAGTATTAAGTCCATAATACTATAATACTTAAGCTACGTACACACTTCCAACTATTATCGTTTGTAAACGAATGACGAACGATCCTGCACGATATCTGCGAACGATCGTATAGCACCGATCCTGTACATACAGATAACAACACGATCGTTCAAAGAATTTATATATATAAAAATATATTTATATAAGTCCTTATGTAGCCATTATTATACCAACAGCAGATATGAGGTTCATTAATTTATATTTATCTGGCTGGAAAACTTTTCTATATTAATACAAACACCGTGTCTGCTTCTCATTGCTGTACAGAACAGTAAGCCTGTGTATACATAGTCTGACATCAGACATAAAGGTTTAGATTAAATTTCATGCTTACCACAACTTTTTCCTTATGAGACCTGACCATTGCCCCAAACCATTGTTTTGACTTGAATTCGAGTTCCTGTTTGGTTCCATTCAGCTTTGAGTGCCTGTTGCCTGTACAGGAAGAAGAACATTAGAACCCCGTCAGTTGGATACTCTGTTTCACGCTAAAATGCGCTGCTGGGCTCGTTAGCTAGTCACTGAGTTACAGCCCTCATCTAACACAACATAAAAATACACCAGGGACTACAAAAACCTAAAAATGAACGAAATACTAGAGGGCCGGCAAAGCAATATGTCTGAAAACTAAAAGACCGCTGAGACCTCTACAAAACCAGCCCTGGCAAATATAAATGTCTTGTAAGGTAATTAGGTCTATTTCATATTCTAAACGAGCAGCTCTACACAACAGATAAAACTAGTGAGCAAATGGATAATGTGACCCGAAAGACACCGCCATGGAGCCACATCAGTCAACTGAATGTGCTTCTACTTTGCTTGCTACAGCAGCAGGTGTTTTACATTAGGTCTGATTTGTTGAAGCTCTCCAAGACTGGAGAAGATAGACTATTATAGGGTAATGTGGTTGATCCAACAAACCTGGATTGGAAAAGATTTGTCAAATAATAGCTAATAATTTTAGGAAATCTTGAATCACTTGAATCTCTTGAATCACTCAGGTTCATCCATGATAGTCTATCAACTTGTCCCCAACCTGTGGTCTGGGAGAAAATGTTGGACCGTGGCTCTGGCAGCTGCAGAAGAAGGACCCCGCTTCGGGGGCACCCCGGCCAGAACCGTCTCCTGTATGCATCGCAGGCTCAGGGCAATAGGCGGGTTGTGTCTCTGGACACCACCCACCCACTCCCCCATCGCAGGTCTGAGCCTGGGCGCGTTCTGGCATCATGACATCACACTGGGGGAAGTTTCTTTCCCTTTGAGTGACACACGGCTCCCCGCACATGCGCGGTCCGCAGTTTGTAAATTTAGTGGCCCGTGACGTCAAACAGGTTGTGGACCACTGGTCTAAACCATTCTTGGAGAGCTTTAATAAATCAGGCCCATTGTGCTTAGGTGAGACTGAGGTTCGTGTTGGGAGAAATGTTTTGTGCTCCAATGTCTATTATTCCTAATGGCTGTTTTATGTACTCAAAGGCTATTTGGTTAATAAAAACTAAAGCTAAGTTCACTTCAACTTACACACATGGTGAATTAGAACCTCGCATGGCATCCGCAGCAAGGCTTTGAGTGGTGGTGAGGTTTTGGTGCTTTTATGGCTTCCTTATACCAATAGACTGCTGCCTTGGGGGAGATTCTACAGATAATATCTACATTTGTCAGCCCAATAGAGATGAATGAGGGCAGCAGTGAATGGTTCAGTACGTCTTATTGCTGCCAAATGTGCAGATTCCAGTTTTTTAAGAATCACTTCTACAGTGCCAGTGACAGGTTCTCTTTGCAGTGTGAGTAGCCAAGAGGCTGGCAAGGTGCCAGTCACCAGGAGCAGTACAGAATCACTTGCTTGTGCCATAAATCTGAACTTTCTCTAACATTATTACCTGGTGGCATGGTAGCCTGGCAGCAATAGGGTGCCAGATTTGAATCTCAGGCAGGACACTATATAAATGGCATTGGTATATTCTTCAGGTGTTTGTATGGATTCTCTCTTCCCTCTCTATTATTCCTAAAACATATTGGTGGCTTAAGTGGCTTCCCCCCAATTTATCGTTCGCCATGTTAATGGCATGTGAATATGGTAGTGATATTAGATTATGAGCTCTTCTGAGAGACAGACAGTGATTTGACCCTGGACTATATAAAGAAGACGTCAACACTAAATAATTGCATAAATATAAATACTTCAGCAATTTTGGAAAACATTGTTCACAGACACAAACGTGGGCGTAAAATGGTAAGCAAAGTTTATAAACCATTGCATTCCATCTAACTCTTTGCTTTAAATAAGTGTTCTACCTGACACATCTGTATGTAAGCAGGGGTATCATCTACATTTAGCATCTTAAAGATTTGTCAAAAGGAAATCTGAGCTCAGAAGATCAGAAATGGGCTGTTTGGGTCTGTCCTAACTTGGAACATTTCCACACATCTGCAGTGAAGGATTTTCCGAGTGTCCAGGAAGTCAGACTTGAGTACACAATCCTACCATTTACAGAGTATTATTAGGTTCAGTTTGGCAGAAGGTTCTGTGTCTGATTCAAGATTGAAAAAAGTCTTGTTTATGAATTAAACGGGTAAAAAAAAAAAAATTGTCCATCAAGATCAAGCTTGGAGAGAATAAATTGTCTTTTCAAAGTTTATTTCAAATAACTACATAATGAGATCAACTTGATGTAATTAATCCTATCACTGGGACAGATATAGGCTACATACAGGATCTACTTGTATCCGATGATTATAGAAAGAATGGGGGTGACAGTGAGTGGTTCAATACCTATACATTAGATTGAACTTACATTTTGCAACTCGCTACTGCAATACATGGCAATGCAGAAGCTACGGGGTGGTAGACTGCAGTTCCAATAACTATGACGTGAATTTCCTAAGTACCCCAATCAACCTGAATTTTTGAGAACCAAAATTGACAGGTTTGAACGACTTAAACTTTGTGGTGCACAAAAACAAAAACAAAATTGTAGATGCCTTTGTAGGTCCATCCAAGAATTGGATGCTCTACCACAATACATACAAAGACACAGCATAATGTAAGGTAATGTACACGCAGTAATTCAATGGAAGCATGTGAATCCAACTCTAATGTTTTAATATTATTATTATTAGTAATAATAAACAGTATTTATAAAGGGCCTACATATTACGCAGTGCTGTACAATAAATAGGGGTTGCAAATGACAGACAGATATAGACAGTGACACAGGAGGGGGAGAAGACCCTGCCCCGAAGAGCTTACAATCCAAGAGGCTGGGGAAGTATCACACATAAGGAGGGGGGGATACCATTGTTTATCTGTGTATATTAAACTTTTACAGTATAAATACATCAGGATAGACATGTTTCTCATTACTTTTACATTACCATTCTGCTTCAAATTGCATAAGATCATGGTTTATTCAATATTTTTATGATCCTCACTCATAACCTCATCACATGCACGGCTCCAAGACTTCTCTAGAGCTGCCCCAACTCTCTGGAATGGTCTTCCTCCTCCTATTCGGCTTGCTACTACTTTCTGCTCATTTGAAAGAGCTCTCAAACACACTTTTTCAGACTTGCCTACCCATCTTCTTCTGTTTCTTAAAACCTTCACTACTTCCCATCACTCCATATTCCCCCCTCCTATTTGGTGAGACTTCCCCCACCTCCTAGATTGTAAGCTCCTTGGGGCAGGGTCTGTTACTGTCTGTCATTTGCTACCCCTATTTAATGTGCAGCGCTATATAAATCCTGTTTGATAATAATACTAATTTATTTATGTAGTTGTCAAAGAAATAGGGCACAGAACACGATGTATAGATTGGGATAATCATTACATAACATTAGTAAGATGAATAGAGAATCAGTATCTTCTGACATGCATAAGGCAGGGACTATGGGCTCCATAATGTAGCCCAGCATACTGGGACTTGTTGTATACCAGCATCTGCAGATGTGCAGGTTGTCTCCTTTTACTCATGGGGAACAGACAAATAAATTTAGCACATGGTCCTGGTAAAGGCAACCATATGGCAAGAGGCAAAGGACAATTACAAAGGATCCCAAGCCTTAATAAAAAGCAGACAGCCCATTTTTTTACTCCTCACACTGCCATGTGAAGTGTTTTCCCACATGCTTCAGTCACTGATAGGTCCCATATCTTAGCAGACATTGCTAATGGACTTATCTCTGCCAGTCTGGGGACAAAGTCTGTTCACATTTATCTGTCATTTTCCTCAACAACAAAGCAGAAAATGAACTCTGAGAACTTTAAAAAGACAGCTACTAACCAAATACTTATTAAATAATGTGGATAAGACTAAAAAGTTAAATGAGAATGTATCTATTCATTGCAAAATGTGTATATAAGTTAAGTCAAACTTTTTTTTATGTTTGTATAAGTTGTAAAAGTATTATAATGGCTGTGAATTTTTGTATTGCTTTCTAGAAATATTAAAACCTTCTCATTGCTCTGCTAACCAGTCTACCTGCAGCAAAAGGGTGACAGGTGACTCTTTGGCACTTGTTGTGCAGCCATTAGCACCTCGGTGTCAGTAGCTGAAGCACTGATTGATTGTATTACCTAAAAAACATTGCATTGCTGAGCAGATTTAGTCCACATGCCAATGCAAGCCCTAAAATACCACTGCAGTTTTCAAATCAGTTCTTTAAGCAATGTATGTGGCTGAACAGATTCCCATAGACTTGGTGCAAAAAGTCAAATACAAAGAACTTTGGCTTTGTATGTAGGATCAGATTGATTATATATCATGTTATATGGAGATGTCACTGTTCCAGAAAGGTACATTTTTAATTTACAATTTAATTTAAATTTTATTTTACATTTTTTTCCATGTAGTTTCATCACATTTCCAGTAGAGCATACTCACAGTGTTTTCCTTCTCCTATTTCAGTTATACTTAATGAAGACACTCAGATGGTGCTGGACACTAAGTGGGGTGAAGTTGCTCTCTTGGTCATGTGAGGTTAGACGCGAGCACTATCACAGAGGTGGAGTTCACATGCTCCGTTCTACTCAGGGCCACCAAGTAATGATGTGGTATAAAGGTACCAGTTCCTGGTATTAACTTCTGCTTTCCATGCTGAATGGGGTGGGGTGCTGATAGGAGGCCAAGTCATCACATCCAGAATGGGGCAAGTCCTGACCAACTTGGGCTGAGGACACGGGGGCTGAATGATGCCAGCAATCAGACTGGTAGCAGAAAAAAGTAGACTAGGATTTTTGGATTGTACATTTTATGTTCTAATGGGATATGAACTGTTAACTTATTATTTTTGCCTGCAGTTGTGCTTTAAGGCGGTAAAAATAGCTTAAAGTTGATAACATTCTAATTGAACGTAAGATACGTTACAAACATAAACACATTGCAGACTGGGAACTTTGCCCGGTCTGTAATTGCAGAGCTAAAATATAAGTGGACTTCCATTACATATCCCTCAAAAGAAAGCTTCTAAAAATAGAGCAATACTAAACTAATGTATAACATTCCGCGGACTACAAGGTAAAAGCACACATCTGTCTGAAGGCAGATCTGTTACATAACACTGGGGAACATGGCTGGGAACTGACTTACTTCGACACAAGTGGACATTTATATCAAATAGTAAAACCGTATTTATCTTCCAGTGACATCATGTTTATCTTGATAAAAAGTTTTTTACAAAATGGGAAAAGTAACTTTTTCCAGCTGATTTTCAGAACAGATGAGATGGACAAAGATTACAAAAGATTACAAAACTGACTATAAACAGATAGTGGGCGCCAAATCTACTGCAATGTAAAATAGTTCTATGTATAAATGTATGCGAGATTTCATTGGGCATGCAGGCGGAAACAGTATTGGTGCCATAAGCCTTGAGAGAAAATCTAGGGCAGCTTTCTCAACTTTTTATTATAGGGGAACCCTTGAAATAACTTTAAAATATTCAGGGAACCCCTGCTTTAATTACTATATTCATAGATAACAGGACATTAGTGTGGTGGTCAATTGAAAGGACACTTCTTACATTGCTGGTCATTGGGAAGAATGTCACCCCTACAGATAGCCGAAAAGATCATTGGTGTCACTTAAACTGACCTTAGAGGAACAAATTGATCATTGTTCAAGGAACCCCTAGCAACCTCTGAGGGAAACCTGCTTGACAAACACTACTTTTCGGACTTGTTGGGAAAATCCATCTAGTTTCAAGGGCCACTAATATCACCTGGTGTCCCATAGGTTCCTGCCCATACCTGCAACACCCTCCAAATTCTTCCCATCATGGTCAATCTCAGGACACTCTCACAGTCTAAATGTTAGAACTTGGAGGTTGCCCTAAAGCTTGTCTGCCCCTTTATATTTACCACACCTCCCTCTTGCCCTCAGTTGCCTTTCATTTGGACCGACCAACAAGAATGTGCAAGAATGGAACTTAGCAGGAAGATTCAACACTATCCAGATGTCTCAGGCATTGACTATTATCATGGATCAGAATTTGGATATAACAGGAAGGCTTGGGGTGCTCCTTCAGGTAGTGCAAGTTTTTTTACTTGCAGCAACATTACTGTAATGATGTCATGTCTATTGAGCGTTGGCAACCTGGATATTAAAATTCAGACAGAGAAAAGTACAACTTTCATCAATATAGATATCTACACTTCAGGGAGATCAGGGAGATCAACTATTGTCATATGCACTACAGAACGTTTGACCAAAGGATAGCCACCATTTCAAGAAAAGAATACCAACCTTAGACTTTGAGCCTGATTTATTATTTCGCTCTCCAAGACTGGAGAAGATAGACTATCATGGATGAGCCTGGGTCATCTAGCAAACTGAAATGGATTTTTTAAAAGCCATTTGCTATCAGTTGGCACATATTATGAATCCTGGACCAGATCCATTTCAGGTTTGCTGGACCACCCAGGTTTCTCTCCTATTAATTATATTTACCAACTACATGGCCATCCTGACAGTTGGTGTTTCTCAATAAAGTATGATGTGGTGACAGGGTCTCTTTCTGTCTCTAGCATTCACCAAAAAGTAACATAGAAGTTTATATAAGATAATGGAATCACCATTTTGCTTAGTGCTCTGCAGCAGGAGGTCTACTAGTGCCGCTGCATTTGATATCCAAACAGGGATGAATGCAGCTACACTAAAGAGGTGTGAAAGACAAAGCACAGGTATACAACCAAATATTCCCTCTTTACAAGGTGCCTGAGCAGGATATGGCCTCTCTAAGCAGTCTACATCCTAATGGAAAGTGGAGTTCATGTTCTGGGTAAACAGTTCCTAGCCTGGGGGCAAGTGACTTTGTACTCCAAGCCTGGGCCTCAGATATAAACAGATTCCTACAGGCCTGCCTTGCACGAATCCTGCTATATCAGTGTGTGCTATGTGATCACAACTACATAGACGCTCCACTGATATGCTTTTATTTTGTTGATTTGTATTGTTTATGTAAAACAAATGAATTCTGCAAAGCGTAATGTACATCTATACTATAGAAATAACAATGATATAATGGTGAGAGATCGCATTGGCTGATGGTGTTAGGGAGGTTCCTGTCCCCGGACATCTACCAGCCAATCAAAATGTGAAAATATAGCTGGGTAATATCCCACATGTCATAGAAAAAGGACTTTAAATGGTATGATAAGGTGAAAAGCCAATCAAAATGCTCAAAATGCAACTAGCTTTAACATGGTACGCAACATGCCTGCCCCTGTTTATAGAATTCAAAGTTTTATGCAAGATTTGGATACATGAGGTCTTTGATTTGCCATTTTAGTCATAGTGACCTTTGCCTAAGCAGAATGAGACAGGTAGAGAAACACATATCATTAAACTAAACTGATAATAGAAGATAGAATCGGTGTGCGCTTCTCGTTTATTATCCAATTAGTAAACTAAGGAGGTCTGGACCGGCTGAAGGTTCATATTTTCAGAAGAGGTCCAGGACCTGACATAGCGTATAACAAAAGTGCTGGGCAACAGGACTGGCAGGTAACCCCTTTTTTGGTATCTATATATCAATTATGTATTTGCTTGTGAAACATTCTTCTTTAATTAACAAAATGTATCTTGTCTGCCTCTATTCATGCAGTCAACGTCCTAAAGTATCCTATTCCCCTTCTAGAAATGAGCTGTGGCTGCAGGCTGATGCTATCTTGTATGTGACCAGAAGACTCTGCAAACGTTCCCAGGCTATGTATTCTTTCTGTAAAAAATAGAAAACATGTGTACTTTGATTTAAAAGAAATGAACCACATTTATGTACTTCTACTCTACGCCGGCGTTTGATCTTCTCTCTGGTGCTTTTGGAGATTACTAATGTCTGTGGAGGGGCCCATCGTTACCTAAGCACTACATGTCTCAGTAAGTATTGTTGTTGGGAAGCTTCATGCTGGGGTGACATGAAATCCTTATCTTTTGTCCTTTGCAAGGGGGAGATTACAAGAAAAAGAGTTCTAATACATTCAGAATAGGTTTGTACAAGAAATGATGGGTGTTCTTTAAAAAATATCCCTAATCTATTAAGTAAGGACAGGTAAAATGTTTGCTCCTTCAGCTGAGTAAAGCCCATTGCCCCCAGAGCATTATATGGTCGAACATTGGTGGATAATTGACTATCACACCAGTATGAGCTTTCCCAATGCAATGTCATGGCCATTAATATGAAGTTAGTCCTCATTTTTAAAAATATTACAGCTTCTACTATTTTAGAAATACTTTCCCTGGAATCCGTAATCTGTGGGAATCTGTGCCCATTCAGCCCAAAGAGCATTCGGGAGGTTGGGTATTGATGCTGAATAAGAAAATCTGGCTCACAATCAGTGCTGCAAGCAATACCAAAGATGTTCAGTAGGGATTGGGTCAAGCCACTCAAGTTCCTCCATACCAAACCTTGTCTTTATACAGCTGGATTGGTAGACAAGGACATAGTTGTGCTGGAACAGATACCAAGCCTTACCCAAAACTGATGCCACAAAGGTGAAAGGGTACCTACCTAAAATATCTTTGTGTGGTGTAGAATTGACAGTACCCTTCAAAAGAAGGATCTGAACTCAATCATTTGGAGGGGTGATCACAAACGTTTGCCCAAACAGTAGGTTTGATGGTCACAAACCTTTGGGCATGTAATGCATACCCAAGAACACAAAGAGCCTGATTTATTAAAGCTCTTCAAGAATCCAGAAGATAGACTATCATGGGGGAATATGGGTGGTTCAGCAAACCTGGAATGGATCAAAAAAAAGAAACTTTCCTTGCAACACTTCATACACCAGGCTCGCGGTTCTCACCACCACACAGCAAAGTCTAGCGTGCATACTATTTTCAGCCCTGTCTAGAGATTATGCCAAGAGTAGACTATTGTAACATAATAGGGAAATCGGACAGAGACTGCCAGACATTGAAATTACACCAACTCACATCACTTCTTTTTACAAGGTGTAGGGGATCGGACATGACAGCTCTGGAGCAAAGCTTTATTTGGATACCAAAGCAGGTTTGAAAGTTGAGCTTCCTTGTGGTAATGAGAAACCCACAGAGCCCTTCAGTCACTGACTTTTGGTAATTTTTGTGATGTATTGCATGTTTTTTTCTTCTGACATAATTAATGATACATAGTAAGAGATAATCAACATCAAATTCAATAAAATGAAGAATGCAGAATTTATTTGGCAACAACAAGAAGATGTCCAAGGTCTAATACACAGTTTAGTTTTATTTTATGAACCTTTCTATGAACTATAGCCCTCATCAGTGCCAAATATCTATCATCGGAAAATGTGTGCACACAAGCACCCAAAGTAACCCTGAACATTGCAATTTTACCGAGACTCAACCTTGCTTTATTATTATTACACAGCATTTATGTAGCGCCAACATATTACGTAGTCATGTCACTACCTGTCCCTCAAAGGAGCCCACAATCTAATGTCCCTACTTTAGTCAAATGTCTTTAATATAATCTAAGGCAAATTTTAGGGGGAAACCAATTAACCTAAAGGCATGTTTTTGGAAGAAAACCGGAGTACCCGGAGAAAACCCACACTGGGAGAACCTGTAAACTTTATGCAGATTATGTCCTGGCTGAAAATCAAACCTGGGACCTAGCGCTGCAAAGGCAAGAGTGCTAACCACCATGATGGTTTATATATTGTGGAAAGCTATAATTAAAGCCAAGTTTCAGAGTCCTCTAAATACCCTAAGGAGTATCCCTCACCTGTATTTTTTATTTTATGTTTTATAGGAGTCTTTAGGCTAGTTACATACTGCATTGGATCCTTTTCGAATCTTCGGTCCTTTGTGATGCAAAATTAGTACCAATGTGATGACATCAGTGCTGATCTGTGCATCATTTTACTATGAGAGTGGGGCAACTTGGTCATGCCTTCTTAGGAAATGAGACCTTCATGTCCCTTGTGCTCCTTGGACCCCTTAGAACTTTTTGGTGGTTTTGCAATGGGCTATGAATGTGTATTACTTTAAAGAAGCCCATTAATTTGGAATAGGCTTCCTTTGCACCCTAACAGCCCCACATTTGAAAAATGACTCTTCGTGCATCACAATCATGACACCAACTTTATGGAAGCACCATTTGTATTCCCTACAACAGAAGTTGTCTTGAGCTACCTTAGGCCACCATAGATGGCTGCATTATCAGGACGATTGTAAGGGACAATCATCTCATGCTTATGCATACCCCTCAGTTCAACTGCTATTGCATAGTACTGGAACCACCAGACAGACTCTCAACCAATCTCATCAAAATCAGTCATACTGGGTCGGTGACAGAATGATAGTCATCAGTTCCAGACAAAGTTTGACATCAGCCCAAAAAGTTCTATGAATACCTATCGACCAGACCTTTGGTGCTTTATAATGCTTGCTTAAGGTATCCTGTTATTATTGCCTGGATTCCTTTATTTACAAGCCTGTAACAGTTTTGCAGACAGTGAAGTCAAAATTCCCAATCTTAAAGCTTTTTTCCAGGTTAGTGGCTCATAAAATGCTAAAGCCAAGGGACCAGTATGACAGCCTGGCCAATAGCAAGAGTCCATACCCATCCATCGATAAATAAAAAAATTCTTTCTTTAGGACGATGAAGTGCAATTTGTTTAAATTTATACATTCCACACCAAAATCAACAGGGAACAATTATTGAATACAGCATTAAAAGTATCCAGCTGTTAGTTTATGGCTGGCAATAGGAAATGGCCCTTGAGTTCATAATTAACATGTGGAAGCTGTTACCACTGGTTGTTCCACAAGCAAACAGTAATAATGGGATAAAAATAAACAAGAACAAAATATGGAAATAAAAATCATCAAAGATCTTTTATTAAGTGCAAAAACACACACTGTACAGTTCTTTGAATTTGCGGTACTAGCAGGCATAACTGAGGACATGTAGAGGAAGAACAATGACCTTGGATCCTCGGGGCGCAATGCTAAAGGAATTATTAAGTATATGAAGGCAGTGGAGTAGATCAGAAATCTCTACTTTACAAGCAGAAGTGACAGAGTAGAATGAATGCACAAAGCAATGTACAATGAACAATTGGGGGATGCACACAACCTACTTGGTGACCATGAGTGTTATTTTACTAAGTGCCAGAGTCACAGATATGATGGGGGCAAAAGCAGAGCAAGATAAAGTTTGATTACTGGTGATGAAGGTCATGTATTAAACAGAATTTATTTAGCGCTAACATATTATGCAGCACTGTACATTAAATAGGGTTGGAAATGACAGATGAATATGGACAGTGACACAGGAGGAGATGGTCAGGACCTTAAAACACGATTAGCATGGATAGTGGGTCCACAGAGGGAAATACACATTGTCTGCTGGAAGAGGATTCGGTGGAGATATGAAAAGCCCTTGTCCTGTCCTGTCCTGCCGAGAACACCACATATACCACACACCACCTGAAGTATGCTGATGTGCTATAACCCGATCAATCCAAAAGAAGGCAACACACACATTGCATGACATCTCCTCAAACATCATGAATAACTGTTTTTACATATACACATTTAATACAAGAACAACTAAGACAAAGGATTCCCAGAGCACAAAGATTTCTTTAAAGACAACACAGCAGCAGATGCCCTATCGGATCAACATCATGGAGAGAAGCATCAATACAATAGGCAAGCAGAAAGCAATTTTATAAGGAAAGGTCACAAATAGCCTCTGTAGTTTGCTCATGACATGTTTTCTTTAAAGGACAGGATGGGGAATGAGATTATCAAGCTGCAACTCAAAATCACATTATATAACCAAAGGGAATAATTATTTCTACCAGTACACTTTACAGTCCAGTAGACCAAAAGTATCTCAGAATCCACAAATCTCCCTGTCTGTAAGTCAAAGCTGGTTAAGAAAACCTGTTTGGTCATTTCTGTGAATGTCAGATAAAATATCAATTAAAAAATAACTACATTTAAAAAAAGAGGATAAATAGAAAAGATCTAGTGTTGGATGGAGCGGGAAACAGTTGGATCTTCTGTTGGGTTTGTATAGATACTTGGGGCTCCCTTATAGAGATTCACCCTCAGATTTACAGTGCTATCTATTTAGTACTATGAATGTCGGATACAATAACAATATTTAAAATACCCATAAATTTTAAAAATGAAACTTTTTAAAGGCATATAATAAATAACAGAGCAGAATTTGGAATAAAACAGTGCATCAAATAAAGTCTCTATATGTGCCAAGTTGGCAAGCTGGCTAGCCCATGCTGACATTAAGAATGATTTGGTCATCAACTCACATCTAAAAACAACAGGGTTACACAATATGGGGTGGAATAAACTGTAGAAACTCATAAATGTTGACTGCACCTAAACTTTATTTTTTATTGTTTGTCTAAAGTCCCTTTAAAAGCATATATCTGTCTAAAACAAACCTATCCACTGGCTGACAACCCTACAGTGATTTCCATGCAGCACAAACATTGTTGTCACCATGTTCAGGGAAATAGAAAGATAACAGATCAGCAGTCAGGATAAATAGGTAGTAAAACAATATTACAGGGTTACTCAGAAATGCAAAATCAGCTGTGTAAATGCTACAGACAGACTGAACCATATATCAATTTTTTTTTTAGCAATAGTTGTAAATTTTTTTTTTAATACAATACCTAAACAGATAAAATATTTAAAAAATACTTAGATTTCAATACAATCAAATGTTTTGGAAACCAAACGGTCTTCCCAACCTGTGGGCGACCTGAAACTGTAAATGCTATGCACGGGGCAACAATGATGAACAAAGTGTTGTAGCCCACAGCAATCAATCCTATTGGAAACTTCATCACTTGAGAGTACACAGAACAAAGTAATGTGTATTTATTTTCCCAGAATGCAAAAGTGAAAGTGGAGAACACTTTAATATGTTACTTACTGGTATTGTCAAATGGAATACGTTTGCATCCGGTCGTCCCCGTCTTCGGGAATGGGCAGTTATACACAGCACCTCCTTCTACAATGTCGGGTTGGGTGGTGTTGGCTTTGGGTGCTCCAATCAGAACACTTGCCCTGTAATCAGAAATATAAAATAAAACTTTAACATTTTATAGTGAACAGCATAGCGTCCTATTCTTCCCATCCCGGCATGGTGGTCACTCACCAGAAACACCAACAAAATACCAAGTCCCAGTCTGCAGACAGAAGAGGCTGAGACCTATACAACAGATGGATTGGTAAATGTTCTCAGTGTTTATATTTATGATGGAAATGTAGTAAAATCCCTCCAATGATCCATAAGATCTTATGGCTAAGACTGCATCTAGTGTTAGATTGAATGTAGAACGATTGGATCTTCTGTTGGGTTTGTATGTATCTCTGTGTTTCCATTAGAGAGATTTCCCCTCACTTCCTATAAGGCAGGGGTGTCAAACTCTGACCCGGGAGCCAAATTTGGCCCACAACACCTTTTTTTTTGGCCCCCAAAGGAATCCTAAATATAAACTACAGCTGGCCCGCCGCTGCATTGAAATAGCGCCGCTACCACAATTTCCGGCATCACTCAATGAAGAGGGAGTTCCAGCGGCGGGCCACTCATAAGATTTAGCTCCGCATTGGCCGTGTCTGGCATTTCCAGCGCTCCCCCTCAGCTGTACGTTTCCTTGCTTCTCCAAGGCATAGACTTGAATGGTTGGATTTTCGGAGAAGATTATTGTTATTGTTAGCCTGGGCAAAAAGATTACCATTGAAATTTAACTCAGAAGGCTACAAATAGAGAAAGAGGCATGAGATTTGTTCTTAAATAAAATTAAAAAAAATATATTATGCCTCTTTATTATAGGCTTGTTCCAGATTGAATGCGAAGCAAAACCTCTTTGTTTCCATATGGAAAGGTTTTATATCTAATGAGAAGGAATCGTTTCCTCATTTTTTTCAATAAATTTCAAGGTTGGCTCGCGACTTTTAATTTTGGCCCTCCGTGTATGACACCCCTGCTCTAAGGGAACGACTGCAACAGTGACAAAGACAGCAATACAAATCTGAAAATCTTTCCTTCATGTACTCTAGAAAGTGGTTTTGATCTTGCTGGAGTTGCTATTGGAAATTACTCCTCCTAGATTGTAAGCTCTTCGGGGTGATGAAAACCCTACAGCTGTAATGCTCCCCTCCTATTCAGTGCTGTCCTGTGCTGTACCTATTCTCCACCAGTAGATGTCCTCAGTCTTCTGAGTTGAATGAAGCACGATATGAAAGTGGGCTTTAGGTTTTCCCTACTTTATCAAAAAATTAAATATTACCCACCTGAAGAGCCTTAAGTTTGTACTAATATGAATATTACATACAATTTAAGCCCATCAAGTGTCCTGCATCTGCTTCTGCTGATAAGGACAAGCATGCAGAAAATTACATCATCAGTCCTTTTCTGCTCCCTTACTGTCCAATGAGAGGCAAGGATGAGACTTAGCTATTTTGCTTAACTGCAGCAAAGATGCATCAGGTCACCAGACCATCTCTGCTGTCTATCAGGACTGTATGACATTCAGGACTGGATGGACAGAACTACCTATCCCTTGGCAGGTAAGTGATTTCCCATATTGGAACATCAACTGTGTATTAAGCTGTGAGCCTGCAGTTCAGGTTAAAGAAATCCAACAAATGAGTGAATATAAAATATATTTCAGATTCACTTGCTACATACTTCAGTGATTCTATAAAGGAATGAAGCTGAAGGATCAGCATGTCAGTAGATGTTATATTAGACTTCTTAGTACGGACACAGGGAAATGGTATTTGAGTTACCAATTTCTGCATTTTTAGAAGAAACACATCAGCTGCAGATCATGGACAAAAAATTTGTTAACAGCCCCCCTGAGCGTTGAGTCAGCAGAGAGAGGAGAGAGGAAGCGTTTTAGCGATGCAAAGCTCCTGGGTGAAAGTGAAACATTCACTTCCCGTGGTTAACTTGTTGAAAGCCGCGGACAACGCACAGCCATTAGGAACTCTGCGCCATTAACAGCCCGTCTTATTGATCTTCAGGCTGAAGCTCATTTTGTTAATGACGGGGACACACGTTGCAGCATTCTTAGGAATGTTTGTGTGTTAATAATGTACTCATCCAAAAACACTCAGGCGGTGGGGATTCCATTGTCCTTCCTAAAAGCCGACATGCAGAATCTGATACTTGGAGCATTTGTACGCCCAGTCAATAAAATCTCATAAAAGCTTAATGTCATTTCAAAAATTAATTTATAGATCTGAAAGTATCCTAAAAATAATATTGAGTAATCCTGCCGGGGGGTTCAGGCATTTATAGGGTCACAAGGCAAAAACAATAGGGAACAGAGGGAAACAGCCGCCCCTACAAGAGGAGAAATAATGGTACCCAGCATGTGGTGGGGGAATTATGGGGGCAATATGGGCCAGTAGAGGGGTGGAGGTACAGAAGCTTCCAGCAGGGTATGGGGCAAGCAATAGCTACCTTAGAAGGGTTTGGGAATACTGGTACCCAACATATGGTGGGGGAGAATATTAGTGCCCAAAGGGGTAGGAGAAGAACAGAAGGCCCCATTAGTGCAGAGGAACAATAGTGCCTAGTGGGGAATCAGGGAAGGAGGGGTAACAGAACTGTCAAATGAGGGTGAGGAGTAACAATAGTGCCAAGTGAGGGTGTGGAGAAATGATAGTGCCCAGTGTAGGGTGGCAGGGAACATTAGTGCCCAATGGGGGGTGTAAGAGTGCAATAGTCTCCATGAGTAATACCGGGAAGCATTGGTGCCTAGTGGCGAATTGGGGAAGGAGGGGGAACAATACTGAAAAGTGAGAGTTGGAGAAACAATGTGCCCAGTGTAGGGTGGGATTCTTACGTGATGGATAGGGCCACAGTTACAGCCCCCACCTAGAAGGGCCTTAAGCTGGCAAGCAAGAATCCCTCTTGGGGCTACATTTTCTGGGTAACTCATTTACATTAAGCATGCAATAACTCAAATCCATTACCTGAATAATTTAATAAGAATGAAGAGGACAGGAAAAATTGGAAAACCAGGACTTTTCTGGGGACCCAACAGTTCCCCTGGCTAGCAGCCACTGGTCTCAGCATCAGGATTTTACATAAAATTCACAGTAATTGAGGTTAAAGTGTTACTTACTTTCAGCAATTGTATAGAACTACTGGGATTTATGTAGCACCGATCCTGCCCAGTGGGTAACACCCTATATGCCCTTGGACCTCAACATCTCTTAGAATAAAACCCTTCATTCTTTCAAAGGAGATGACTGCAAGGGTCTAACCCACTGATCACACACTCACCAGGGTTTGGCCAGCTTTCAAGACAAAAATTCTTGTACCACTCTCATATCATTGGATTCTGCAGAGTAGGAGATAACATGATGCTGAAATTCCCAGAAGAAGCCCTACAAAACATCAAAACACTTTTCTATAAATTAGAGTTTATGGAATGCATTCCTAACCAATATTATAGAGATACATTTCTCCAATTTTTACCCCTAACTAAACCATTTAATTCGGGGTCAGTGGGAAAATGCCCCTTACTATTGTGACCTGTGGGCTGAATGACTTCTTTACAGTGGTAGTTAAAATTTCACCCTTATGGATGGGTAAAAATATTACTGGTGTTTGGAAGCTGGCTCTGCCAACAAATGGTTTAGAACTCTGCAGGTGCCATGAAACGGAAGGTCAATCAGTCACAGCTTAAATATTAGCCCAATGGAGGAACCTTATGGGTCCCATGTGCCCCTAGTTCAGAATGGCTGATCTAGAGGTTGGATAGAAGAAATTGTGTAGTGTTTGATTTTTGGGAATTTAATAATTTGTGTGCTGCAACAAAAAAGGACAAAAACTTCAGTGGTCCCAAAATAAATATATTACAGTAATACTACATCATTCATGTCATACAAACATGAAAAGTATGGATGTTCTTTGTATACCAAAACAAAAAGGAACTCACTCATGCAAAAGTACCTGACTAATAAAAGTGACAAATGACTGCATTCATAACACTCCGATCAGCCAGACTGTCTGTGATTTGTGAAACTCCTCTTAGTTTACCAACAAACAACTGTTTACATGAAATGGCCCTACAAGTTCTGTGGTATCTTTATTTCCACTTTTACTTTAACCACTTCCCACCAATTTTACACTTTTAAAACTCTGCTTACATCTCTTATCACAGTGCTGCTTTTAGGAAAGACACGTGGCAGATTCCTAGGACTCACAGCAATACATATGAATGACCATTCCATAAACAGCAATGGATTACCGCATTATCGTATGATCTAAACATTGACATTAAAAAATAATACTGACTTGATTCCGGTTGCACTGATCAGTAGTGATATCAGTAATGATTTCTGGTAACTTGCAAGAAGAATATCACAAAAATGTTTACTGCCTACAAAAAAATGTACATCCAAACCCAATCACTTAAATCTCACATCCCCAATGCACCACAATAGACGAGCAATGTGCAATGGCGAGGAAAATAAAGATGGAGGTGCATAGTTAACGTCATTGTGATGCATTGCAGCCCATGAACAATAAATATCTGACTTACAGAATGCACATAGTGTGACACAAGATGTAATAATGTAAGTTTTGCAACACATACAATTTTCTCTATTAATGGATTTTTTTTCTCCCCTGATGGCTCAGCCATATTCCAAAATGACAATGTCAGAAATCATGGGGCTGAAAATGTGGTACAGGGAAAATGAGACATTGGGCCTGATTTAATAAAGCTCTCCAAGGCTGGAGAGGATATACTTTTACCAGCCAAGCTGGGTGATCCGGCAAACCCAGAATAGATCTGGTCCAGGATTGAAAACATTTCTAACAAATAGCAAATGGCCTTTAAGGTATCCATTCCAGGTTTGTTGGATCACCCAGCTTCACAGTCTTGGAGAGCTTTAATAAATCGGGCCCATTAACTTCACACATGGATTAACCACCACAGAGCCCAGACCTGAATCTAATTAAGAATCTTTGGGATGTACTGGAGGAAACTTTACAGCGGCCTGACTCTCTCATCATCAATATAAGATCTTGGTGAAAAGATAATGCAACTCCAGGTGGGAATAAATGATGTAGCATTGCAGAACCTTATCAAAATAATAGCATGGTGAATGCATGTCATAATCTGTCATATTTGAAGAGCTAAAGGTGGTCCAATGATATACTAGAGCAGGCATGGGCAAACTATGGCCCGCGGGCCATATACGGCCCAATACGGTGGTTTCTCTGGTCCTTTGGGTGTTCCACAGCTCTGGCCGGTGCCCCCCCGAGCAGGGTCAGGAGAAAGACCCAGCTGGAGGGGGGGCACTGGCCAGAGCCACGGAACACGTCCCAGCTCGAGGAGGTGGACGCGCTGTGTCCCTGCACATAACCTGCCCACTCACCCATCACAGGCTCAGATCTGCTATGGGAGAGTGGGCGGTGTTATACCATTGTGACGTCACGTTAAGTGACGTCATGATGGCATAACCCCGCCCACTCTCCCATCGGCCTGGTTCCTCTTTCAAATTTTATTATGTGGCCCCTGACTGAAAACGTTTGCCCACCACTGTACTAGAGCGTGTTTCTCTATATATATTTATTATACACATTATATACTCCAGCAACAACAGCCACATTGCCCTTTCATTTTTCATCTTGTCTTTGCTGAGTCTGCAGTCCTCAGACAAGTTTGTTGGTTGTGTTGGGATGATGTAACTTGCATGCACATGGAATTGTGCGATCTGTGCACTGGCAGGTCAATGTGCCAAAATGAATAAAATATTGCCTACAGGCAGATAAAAAGCTTTTGGGCAGAAGAGAGTATCTGTCAAAAGAAAAACCTGCATGTCATCAGAGTTTGACTATTGGAAGGGTTTTAACTTTTACCAATGAATATCTAATAACTAGTACCTGCATTAACATTTACGCAACACCTTCCAACCAGCACAATCAACTAATCCAGGTGCAGAAGTAGCCAGGACGGGTCACTGTTCCATGGAATGGCATAATCAGTATTAGATACTTGGTAACCCAATGCTCGTCATCTGATACTCACATTTATTTTTCTTCCAAACATCACATTTAAAAAAGGCAGAAATTTACATTTTGCTTGTTTTCCCAGAAACTACCTTTTAAATGGAGTTAAAAAAAAGAAGAAATTACAGAAAGAATAAACACTCTTTAATACCGTCATTAACTATCCATGGAACCCACTTAAGTCACGTAAGAAAAGCAATGCGAAGAATGCAAATAGACAATTTCATGAATCCTGAGCCACATAAACATTGATGTGTGTTCCAAACATCCAGGATAAACAATGATAATGAGGAGCTCAGGATGGAAACAAAGCATCAGCACCAAGTTATCAGATATATCATCATATACAATATAACACCATTCCATAAAATGTATCGATAGGCAAAATGTTTTCTTACCATTGTCATTGGGAAAGAAAGTGATGAAGAGCCGTCGGTGGAAGTGGAATAGAGAGGAAGTCTTATCATGGAGACTTTAAACATGCATTAGTACTAAGAAAGGATTCCCCTGAATTTGGAAGGATTTCCATTCACTTCTCTTTGTATCAAAAGAAGGGGAAACATGGGAACTCTCCCTAATTAGAAACAGGAAAACTGAAAGGGCTTTTGTGGACAGAGTAGGAAAAGGTAAGACTTTTTTTACTTATGCTCCCATGAAGGGAATTTTATCTATTTGTCTTGGCAATTATTGTCACCTAGGAGAATAAGGGAGTATCCTTCATCATTCAGATGCCAGGTAAGGGGAAATCTTCCAATGGAGACAGATGTAATGGTGGCAACTAAACTGAAATTATGATTATTTTGGGGGGATTTCCCTTTACGTTTTGTCCTAAAACCACAAAAGAAAAAGAGAAGAAATTTCTCCAAAAACATTTTTAATAATAAATTACATTTTAAACAGCCCATACCATTTATTATCTATTGCTTTTTAACACATGTTGTTGCCTATATTTTATTTGAATTTATGTTCATGACATAGGGCACTAAGGAGGAAGTTCCTATTGGGGCCAGGCGCTACCAGTAAAACATATAGTTATTCTTTAAGCCAATGAAGCAAAAGGAAATGAATAATGTGCCGCCAGTGTAATGTCAGCCAGCGGGCGATGCTCATTATCGGGAACTGAAAGGCAGACAGGTGTCATGGAGAGCAGACAGAACTACAAAGTCCATCAGTCAGCGAGCAAGCACTGTAAAGGCAGCTGCAGACAGGAAGGAAGGTGAAGCTCTAGAAGCTGGACGTCAGGTCCAACTATTGCATGACATTTATTTTAAAATAAATGAATATTGTCAAAGGGACCGTGTCACAATTTTAAAAAGATGAAGACAGCAAGCAATTCATACTAGCTGAAAGATGTTGCAAATTTAACATTTATGGGATTGTTGGATGCCAAGGTCCCATGCTGCACTCTGTATTTTCATCTGCTGGCCCCTAAGTTATTGCAGGGTGCAGGCCAGGGGCCAGAAAAATCTCTTCTCTAGCTGGTGGGTGATCCTCAGTCATACCGAAAACTGATCTCTGCATCAAATTATATGACTTCAGGGTGCCTGCACTTACAGTATGTCCTCAGTCTTCTAGGTTAAATGACCATTTAACCTAGAATTTGGCCAATCTTGAAGAACAAGAACATCTTTAAAAGGTAGTCCCCGGGTTGCATACGAGAATGGGACTGTAGGTTTGTCCTTAAGTTGAATTTGTATGTAAGTCGGAACAGGTACATTATTTTAATAAATGCAATTAGGACAGATGTTTGTCTAAATATATTATTAGGCAGCTTGGTGTCAGTTACTGTGAGCTAAACACAAACAAAGCAAAAAAAAAAAAAGAACTTACGGAGCCCAGACATTTAATAACTTCTGGAGCAAGCTGTGCTTTGATATGCAAAAAGAAACAACTGCAAAGTTAGCCATGGTCATTAAAAAGTTACAAGAGCTTGCAGAAGAGCTCAGTCTCAGCTGTGTTTAGCAAAAGATTTCTTCGGCAAGTCATGCAAACCGCCCCCTCCCCCTTATAAGCCTCTGTCCTGCACACAAACAAGCAGGGAACCGCCTTTTGTATCTAGGAGTCGTACGTATGTCGGATGTCGTTAACTCGGAGTCTACCTGTATTGAAAAAGAAGTACTGCAGGGGCCACTGAAATGGCGTATTTCAGCAAAAGTTATTTAGCAACAATAAAAAAAGGAACAAATACAAAGAACACTAAATAACAGTACAACCTTAAATACATTTTCATGGTAGACTATAAGAATTTATTTGATTACTAAGCAGTGTAATAATTCAAGCTTAACAGTAATACTTTGATAGGTACATTGAATTTTGGGGTAATTTTTAATACTAAATATTATTTTGACATAAAGAAAAGTATATTGTTACCTGTTTTTATGTTTTGTATCATATTTTGTTTATTGTTATATATATATATATATATATATTGTTATAATAAAGTGTTTTAAAAAAAATACATTTTCTTTGTGGTAAAATCATTTTTCCAAACGCCCATCTATCATTTGGCTGGAATCAAAGTGGATGGTGGAATTAAACTCCAAGTGATGCCTCCCAATTGCAGCTTCTTTTGCCTGTGTTTTCAAATGCTTTGAATGTTGCTATTGTATATCATGAAAAATATGAAAAGAGACACCAAAATGCACAAAAGTTAATATAAACACCCAAAACTCATAGATTGGGAAAAAATCAGGAATTGTAGAAGGGAGATCCATAACATGTGATGATTTTGCCCAGCAGGCTCCACCTATGACTAATACCACGATTTTGGGTACTAACCCTTCAATGATTTTCCATTTCTCCACACGTAGAACTTTTATAGTGATGTGAACCATAGCTGTATGTTTTCTGGTTGCAGATGATGATCATGTTGTAGCTTTACAATTTTAGAGCTGGTAGATTACCTTTCTTTTTTATGGAGAACCCCAGATTATTCCAAGGTCTCCGAGTAATAAACATAATTCCTTCAGCATGTCCTCTCTATGGAAAATCATTTTAAACAGATTTTTAACACACAGGTTTGATGCACTCACGCTACAGATGCTTATGTTATGTCTCAGCTCAAATGTTGGCTGGATAAATAGCAATGCTGTGTGCTTTCAAAAACAAGCAAGATAGAAAATGAAATGCAGAACGGATATTTCTCAGCATACATTGGAAACACATGGCTGAGGCTGAACAAACTGGAGGAGATAATAGGCGATCTGCATTCTAACCGGTTAACAAACAGAAAACAAACATTTCTGGTTTGCATTACGCACAATGTAAAAGACGTGTAATCGGAGTGTAGCGGTCATGTCATCTGGCCATTTGGCTAGGCTCATATGGGACTCTCAATATTTGAGTTGTGGAAAAAAAAGAATCTGGCTGGCTTCTGTAAAGCATGAATCTTTATCATACACCCCACCCCATGCACCGAGCCAACATGATCCAACCAATGTTTATTTTGCTCTTCCTGATCATAAATCTTGACGATTATTCATTGGTGTCAACAGAATCAGGTGCAGCATGGCCCTAAATCTGAAAGTTCATTCATCCAACAGTCCCTGACTTTTTACCTTCTACATTGTTTCCAAAAAATAATAAAATAATGGACAGATTAACAGATTTTCGGGATTAATTGATACCAAAAAACCGATAGAGCTATCCTCCCTCCATTCTTCTCCACTGGAGTAGAAATACTACAACATGCATTTTGTGGCCGAACTCTAAATTGTGAACCAGATTGAAGCTTTTGTTGTCCCATTGAGTTTGCATTAGAAAGAACTCACTTTGGGTGACAAGACTGGGCTCTCCCATTTTATATTTTATTACTTCAACTCAGGCGAGTGTTGTTCTCATGGTTTTGGAGTACCAAAGCCAACAGATCTCTAAGAGCATTGCTGGAGCACATCAGGCAAAGTCACCTAAATAGGGTTAAGGGTTTATTTTGAATGATAAACAGTTAAGCTTTTTTCAAACATTCTATACTTGCTTTATATTGTGTCTGTCAGAAATGTATTCATGTAGACTTGTAAAACAGTGGCAAGTCCACTTTAAAGGTCTCATGGAAGAAACATTCTGCTGGAGGATAATTTCTGTTACTGTTTCATGGTTTTCCTGGACCTGGCCGGTCCATAAGTGGTAGTTCAGTCACAGTGCTTGGAATCAATCCCAGCTTATGTAACTTTCTTTTTCCCTTGAATGATTCAGGACACAAATTTCAAGAGTCTCAGATTCTTGAAGAGAGGCAAATCCTGTCATTAGGATCAACTCGGACTATCCTAAAGGATGGTCAAGGTGGACCTCCTTACCAGAAAAGTATACATTGTTTTGTCTTAGTGGTCCGTTAGCAGTCAACCAACAACACACCAGTCAAAACCTACATTCCACCCATGCACATTCATAGGGATGTGATGTAAAACCTCTAAAAGAACACACTAGTACATAAAACTGACTTCATACCAGCTTCATTTCCATGTTGGCATTTCTTTTTATCCATATGGCTAGCACTTTTAAAAGCCTTTGCTATGCTTGGTCACAGGTTTAAATCTCGGCCAGGGCAGTATCTGCAAAGAATTTCCATGTTCTACCCATGGTTGTGCGGGATTCCTTTGGGTACTCCAGTTTCTGCCCACATCCCCAAAACATGAAGTTAGGTTAATTGGCTCTCGCTCTAAAATTGGCCTCAGACTGGGGTAATAATATATGACTATAGTAGGGACATTAGCTTTGAACCCCTTTGGGGAACAGCCGATGATATGACTATGGACTTTGTAAAGTGCTGTGTAATATGTTTGTGCTGTATAAATACAAGTAAATATTAACAGTAGCAACCTCCTTCCTTGTATGCCTTGTATGCATTGCCCATTACCCAGGGGCTTCCATGTAGTATACTAATCCAGCAAAAAATGGAACCTGGACCAAGTGGTCATAACCTAAAAGGAAAGAGAGTTCAGCTAGTGGTCAAACAGAGCATGCAAGATAATGTAAAGTTTACAAAAACATTGGGCACCGGGTAAAAAAAGATGGCAAAGATCTAAATGGAGAAAGCTGATGAAGGCCACCTTACCAGCAACCGACCAACCACATCCTATAGGGACAACCATTTGACACCCTGTTGGTTGAATATAGAGAAGATAATCCCGTAAAAACTACACTGCCAGTACACCAGCATGCTTATGTGCGATTATCGCTTAACCTGATATGGGGGCATTAAAGGAAAGCATGCCTTGAACTCATATCTTTGTATATATTTCCAGTAATTACTTGATCAGTAAAATAGGATAAGACACACAACATCCGTTCCCCTGCAATGTTAATTTTGCTTGACATAAACAGATGAAGCCGTTGAATTAGCTGTGACATTTGTCAGAGACTTTTAGCTGGCTCACAGGAGATGCTGTTTCCTGCACTTTACTACACCACAAAATGTCATGTAAAGTGACCAACAAATGTTCTGCTTGAGAGGGAAGGAATCTCCCGGGTCCTTATTTCTTACCTGCATTGTTTGTGGTTTAAGAAAATGTTTAGAGATTTGTCCCTGAGGTCCAGCAATTCCATCCAATTGTGCACTTCTGTATAAAATAAGGATAAATTCTGATTTTTTTTAATTACATAATATCCTAGAATATTTCCATAGGGATATATCAACTTTGCTCAGGGGAGCCCTTTCTAGGCTTGGAAGTATGGAGGTATATATCACCAGTTATATGAAACATTCTCACCCAGTATTCCCACGCCACTGGGCAAGACCACTAGATATGCTCTATACAGCCCATACCACCTGAAAAATGAGTCAGAGGAGCCTCGTATACTGATTTTTATGGTAAATGTTGGTAAATAAAGCGCTGCTGTGACTAGTATCAATCCATGTTAAGCTATTCCAATCATTGTTTAAGAAGAAAAATGATTAAAAAAAATTCAAAAGGGAATTTGTATTGACTAATTCATCAGTCATCTACTAAGCATGGATGACGTCCAATGAACTAGCAATGACGTCCATACTGTTAGACCCTCAATAATACATTGAGAAGCTTCTTTATAAAAACCAGTGCCTGCTTTGCATGGTTACTGTACCTGAAGGCCAATTTTTGGCATAGCCGAAAAACTTTCAGATGCTGAAAATGTGGTGGGGATTTTATTCTTGACTCCAAGGCTTAAATGTTTCTATTTTTCTCAGTGAGACTCCAAACTAAATAAAGCACAGAGTTTACAGGCTCATTATTTTCATATTTCTGGGATTCATTCTGTGGGTATCTGGGTGGATACTCCTTGCTTTCACATAATTGGTAATCTGTATAAAAATCATCACTGAAAATCAACAAAGATGATGTCAACATTCCGACAGCTTTACCATGACTCGGTTTGTTGGAAACGACTTGTAAACACTTGTGTGATGTACATACTATGCACAGATTTGTATTTTTATTTAGGTCTACCTGTGCATTTTCCAACCAAAGCCATTACCAGCAATCATTCTCATCAGCTTGGCTTACTTTAACGGAAAGAAAAATGATGTTTCTAATAAGTGATTCACATTGTAAAATTATTTGGATCACATTCCTATTTAAGGCTTTTGTGCACTCATAAAGAATACCGAGGTGCAGTCAAAGGATTTGCTTTCCATGCTTGGTTACGTCAAAGTATTCAAATACCTGCTGGGCAGAGAAAGCAAAGTGAATGTGTTTCCGAATCAGAAAAATAATGGCAATATTTGTTTTACTGTGACAGAATGTAAACTGAAGCCAGTTAAAGGGTCTTTCATTAGGAGAGCAATTGTGCTCAAACCACCCCTTTCCCTCTGCAATCTCGGGATCAGTCGTTATTGATGCATGAAAGGCCCGAGCCTGAAAGTAAAAGTTGGAACCAAAAATATTAATGTATCATGTTGGCCGGTTATCTTCTACTGCAGAATAGATTCTGTATGTCTCTTGTACTGTAAAGTCGTCCTCCTTACCTGCCTGCAATGTTTCTTGGATTGCCTTTACTGGCTTAGGTGGCATGGCATAGCGGCCTTGGTTGCCAAGTTGAATGAACTCTACACAACTGCAGGGAGTTTTGTCATCGTGGGTCAGCCAATGAAGAAGCTAAGATGTGACATAGGAATGACCGTCTCTCACATAGCTATAAGGAGGTTTTGGCAGATATGTCTGACATAATGTGCAAACATGTATATCGGAAAAAAAAGCCCTGGGCATTATCAGCAGATTTGAGTTCCCTGAAGCTTGACTTTGCTATTTGCCTCTCTCCTTAACTTCCAACATAAGCAAAGGAGAATACTTTAGATCAGAGTTTCGTGGAACGAAGGTTTGCTTCTGAGGTCGCTAGGCGTTCCATAAACAATGAGCAGTTTGTGCCTCTTCAGCCAGTTTAGGTGACTCCAACAATCTTTTTGGCTATCTGTAAGGGTGACAGCTTTCACACTGATCAGCAATGTAAAGATATTGTGCTTCCCAGCCACCATGTTAATGTACTGTGAGCTATGGATAGAATATTTATAGCAGGGGTTCCCTGGAGACCAAAAAGGGATTTTAAGGGTTCCCCATATTAAAGAGGTCAACAAACCCCTAGAGACACCTGAATCTGCTGGGGCTGCTAACACCACATCCATGATGGTGGTGCTAAGAAGCAGTTTTAGGGATAAAATCCAGGTTACTGGTTCACCTATAGAACCTGATTAATTAAATCTCTCCAAGACTAAAGAAGGTAGAATATGATGGCAGATTCTTGGAGATCCAGCAAACCTGGAATGTATTTAATAAAAAGCATTTGCTTTTTGTAACAAATGTTTCCAGTTCTGGAGCAGTTCTATTCCAGGTTTGTTGGATCACACAGGTTCTTCCATGATTGTGTAAGGGGGCAAATTATTTGGTCATCATTTGGATTTATAGATTAGTGCTAATTAGGAAAACCGTCTGCATGGCATTTGTATGTTTCCTTTATTGTTCCCCATGCTACTGCAAATTCATCCTGTTTTGGACTATATATTTGACTTCTAGATTAATTAGACTTATTTATTGTAAAGCAGAAACCTTACAGGTTTCACTGGGGACTAATTTGGTGCTATGTGCTGCAGATGTTATCTATGAAAACCTCTGACATGAAAAAAAGGCTTGTAAAACAGTTTGTGTTCTCCTGTGGCTCTCTGTAAAGTCTGACAGGTGAACTTTCTAAAACTTTTTTTTTCATGGCAGTTCCCCCTGGTATGACACCTCTGTCCCCAGAGAGGTCATATTGATAAACCATTTGTCCAGAGGAGCTGGGATCAAAGAAGATGAGGGTGTTATATTGTGGCTGCTCTTAATGTTCCCTACAGATCTTCAGAAAACAAAAGACAAAAGACCTATTTTTTGATTGCAATCACAATAAATTCCATTCTATTAGTGTGTATGAAAGCAGACATAACAAAACCAGGATTCATTGCAGCTACTCTGAGGGAGCCAAATCTCTCTGTCCTCCGTATTAGTCTTTATTTAACTTGTACAATCACATGTATCCATCAATGGAACTGCTGGATGTAGAGAAAAAAAGTGGCTGCAATAAGGGCTGGATAAGATTAGTACCACCAAGATGCATAAAAAGCCCTAAGAATTCAAGGTTTAAACATACCTTTTCTTTGTCCGAAAGCTTTGCAACAATGCCTATTAAAGATCCCAGAAATGGGGCCAAAGGCAAGTTATTCCCGCAGGTTAGAAGGGATTTACCACTCATTCCCATTGGTAAAACTGAAGGAATACGTATTAAATTGTCATACAATGGCAGGACTCCTGACTAGATGTCTAGCAGCAGAATACTATCACTTATAACCAAGAGATCTTTTTCCATCAGGACACCAATCCCATGGAAGTCATACTCACAAATTTCTGACATTGATGAATAAGGATATAGCATTCTAATCTTGTCTCCTGGGGAAGCCTAACAGCGAAACGCGTCGGGTGTGAGGCATTGTGCGTAATCATTTACTCGCTTTTTAAAAAATATTCAGCTGCCTCTGTATAGTTATTTGGCAGAATCTCCCAGTGAAACTGAACTGGGAGACGCCTATCTATAATATTATGTGACAATTTGTTATGACACCTGTCTTTATAACAACTACTGTGGTTTATGTATACCATTGTATGACACTTTAATACATGTTCCTGGATTTTTGCCAAAAAAACAGCTTTCTCTGTTGTTTTTATTAGTTATCTTTCATAATTTCGGGGTTGGCCTTCTAATATATCAAGGGAAGAGGATAGGTACCCTACCCTAGATACCCATTCCCATTGACATATGTTATATGGGTCTTAACTGAAATGTTAGCTCCGATCTATTCATGATAATGCACCCACCCCAAACACAAGTGCAGATGTATGAGTGATAAAGCCAGACAAAAAGAAAGTGGAATATTATAGCTGAACTCAGATTAAAAAAAATGATTATGTGATGGCCACAGCACACAGCATGGGCTAACTAATTATTTTGTCTACGGCACCCAATCTCTGTAACATGGGGAAACCCATGAAATAAATTTCAGCTCTTCAATGAGCCCCTGCTATAATTGCTATAGCCACAGCTCCCAGTACATTAGTGTGGCGGTCAGTGGAAAGAATGTCACCCTTACAGATAGCCAAAAAGATCACTGGTGTCACTTAAACTGACCTGAGAGGCACAAACTGCTCACTGATCAAGGAACCTCTAGTAAGCTCTGGAGGAATACTGGTTGGGAAACACTGATCTAAGGCATAAGAAGTAAGGGGTTATAGTCCCTTAAATTGCATTAAACTCCTCCACTCTTCTTCCCGGCTTCTAGTATGTGAGTGTGCCCATGATGTCCTAATGTACAATGCAATTCTTTTTTGTAAAGATTGAAGTTCATTTTCTGTAAAAACATTTGCTTTGTTATGATGGTGTCAACGTTTTATTCAGTTTGATTAATATTAAACTGATTAGACAAGTATAAAATTCAGGTTCATATCCCCACATGTAAATGTAAGGTAAAAAGAATATAATTGCAACTTTGTAGGATGTCAGGAATCACATTTATAACTTGTATGCGATTTGTTTAAAATATAATATTTTATTCTAATAATAAAGCATAAAACATTTCTTCTTGTATAGATTTATGCCATTACTGGGTAATAATATCTATCCCATATAGATCACAGTGTTCACACATTAGTAGTTACATCATAATAAACCCATAAAAGAGAAGTTGTTGTTAGTCAACTTGTCAGTTGGGCGAATAAATCTATTTTCTATAGATTTTACAGTAAAAACTGCTTCTTCAGGTTAAATCATAATTCTAAACCAGTACATAGACAGTTTTTTGTTTTGGGATTTTCTTTTGTAATACCATCATCTGATAGTGTTTCTCAACCAGGGTCCCTCCAGAAGTTGCTGGGAGTTCCTTAAGCAATGAGCAGGTTGTTGCTCCCAGGTCGGTTTAAGTGACACGAAAGATTTGTTTGGCTATCTGTATGGGGAACATTATTCCCAATGGCCAGCAATGTAAGAGTCAATCTACCTACTGACCACCACACTAATGTACGTGATCTGTGGATAAAGTAATTTTAGCAGGGGATCCCCGAAGACCTGAATTTTAGCCATGTACCTGTATTTGAAATATCTGAATTTTTGAATATTGGTAAGGAACTAAGGAACAATAATTTTTTGGTACCTGTAATGTTTCTTGTGCAGTATTGGAGAATAGCCAGGGAATATGATTGATAGTGGTCTACAATAGGAGCAGTTTTTATGTTGGGGATTATAGAAATGTTAGTTTCAGAGACATAAAAAATGTGTGTGCTGCTTTGTAATTTAGGAACTGGAAAGCACCAAAGTTCCACAGCTACAGAAATGCATTGTGTGTTCCAGACATTAGGACCAATCTCTGATAAATAAGGGGTACTAGAGACTAAAAGCTGCATTTATTAAGACCACAGAGCAATAGTAAGATGAAGCAACCCAACTGCCTGGCAATGCTGTGTTAGTGAAAGCTTAGTCTTCCAATCACTTTTCTTAGATAGAAAGCAATTGGAATATTATCTGGACAACATGGTTGGCTAGGAGGTTAGCACTCTGGCCTTTTCAGTACTAGGTTACAGGGTCGAATCTGGGCCAGGACATTATTTGCATGGAGTTTGTATGTTTCCCCGTGTTGATGTGGTTTTCCTCCACGCCCTCCCGTTTCCTCCCACATCCCAAAAACTTGCAGTTAGGTTAATTGTCTCCCCCCGAAATTGACCTTAGACTGTATTAAAGACATATGACTATGATAGGGATATTAGATTGTGAGCCCCTTTGAGGGGCAGTAAGTAACATGACTATGGACAATGGCGTAATATGTCAGCGCTATATAAATACAACTAAATAATATTATGGATTCTGATTGTGTATACTCAATTCTTAATACACATTTTAAACAATTTATATACTTTCAATTGTTAGGCAATGTTCAAAATGGTGGAGAGGTTGTGGACCGGTGCTGCTTGGGTCTTGGGTGCATGCGTCATCTAGCTTCCATCAATGCCAGCTCAAGAGAGAACCCTCTCAATCATGCAAGCATGGCATACAAGGTCACATCCTCCATGTGCCCCACAGGATCACTTGATCCCGCTGCAGGACTGAACCTGTCCATATTTTTCCAACATGATCTATCCACAACTGTTTAAACCTTAGCTTGCTTTATCATATTGGTGTAAATATGTCCAAAACATTGGCATATCTATAGGAATAGAAGCCCAGGTGGCCCCTACGTGGCCTGGAGGTAGGAAAGGAGCCCTATTCAGGAGACTATTAAGGTAAATTAAACATATGTGCATTGTAAGATAACACAGATCCAATTCTTTATCATCAAGGGTGGGAGAGGTTAATGTTAATGGTGACCCCTCTGATGTCCAGCACCCTAGGAGAGCTGATGTTAGACACACAGAAGCTGTCTTCAGAGATTGTCATTAGTCACAGCTTTTTTGAACTTTCTTTGTGCAGCAAGCACCCTCCGGCCATTACTCTGAAATTAACCCCATATGCCTAACTCTTTGGAGACACCAAAACTACCAGTGGGCCAAAAACTGATAAATAGGATTAGTGCTAAAAACTGATAAGAGAAAACTTTAAAGCTAAACTCCAGAACAAACTTATCTTACTTTATTAAAACCCACCTTCTGATTATTATATCTGTAACATAACCTAAGTCTGGAAAAACTTTATATTTACGTGTTGAAAATGGCCCAGCTGCATCTATACGTCTGAGGAGTTAGTAATCCAAATGCTGCCATGCATCACAATAACATCTCCACCTCCTCCTAGCCATTCACAAAAGTAAGCGTGTTATGTGAATGGCCAATAGGAGCTCAAATGTACAGAGTACAGAACAAGAAGAAAAATGGTGTTGTATCACATTTATATTAGAGGCAGCAAACAGTAAATTATACCTAGTTGTCAATCTATAATTGTTATTTTATTTAAAATCCATCCAACTTTTATCTTTATTTCAACCATTTTTCATTAAAACAATAAAAATGTATGAATCGTGAGTAAAAGTTGGATCCAATGTGAAGATGTTTACATTTTGTGTGAAAACATTTATAAATAGACCCCTAGTGTGTATGAAGGAAAGGATATGCAGTATTTTTTTAAATGTTCCACGGATTCTTCCTGCTCCTGATTGCTTGTTGGAGGGACGCAGAATGGCAGTGTGACCAATGTCAAACTGGAGTACACATGGTCCACCAATATGTTAAACCATGATAGCCCATCAGTACATCAAATAATGATGGCTCACCAATATATTAAACCATGATGGCCCACCAATTTATAAAACCATAATGGCCCACCAACATGTCAAACCATGATAGCCCATCAGTACGTCAAAACATGATAGCCCACCAATATGTCAAATCATGATGGCCCACCTATATGTTAAACCATGATGGGCCACCAATATGTTAAACCATAATGGCCCACCTATATGTCAAACCATGATGGGCCACCAACATGTCAAACCATGATAGCCCATCAGTACGTCAAATCATGATGGCCCACCAATATGTTAAACCATGATGGCCCACCAATATGTTA
>NC_092862.1:134772117-134846671 GCF_032062135.1 Pyxicephalus adspersus
CCCACCAATATGTTAAACCATGATGGGCCACCTAAAAATAAACCATTATAATAAGGTAATAAAAATTGTTAGTAGTCAATACATAAATACAGTTACAGTATATAAATGTTTTAAATATTATACATATACTAGGGACCAAGTATGTGGTCACCTTTATTTAAAATCATCATTTTGAATCTGTAATTTTTTTTAAAAGTATTTATACTCTTGAGGGTTCTTTATGAAGATGTATTGAAAAAGGACAAGGGGTCACTAGACAATGAGTTAGGGGAACTCTCCAACATCATACTGTCATGCTAGAAGAGACAGGGCCACTAGGGGGCACTACTGCTTGCACAGAGGTGGTTTGAGACCTGAGAAGGGCCAAGGAGCAGAGTCTAAGTGGGAACCAAGTCTTCTCCAGAGCCTTTAGGGTTAAGGATGTTGAGCCGGTGATTACTGCCAGGTTGCAGTCCTTGGGTACACCAGGATACACGGTAGCAATTCACAAGGCAGACGAATTGCCAAGGAAGGCCGGGGTCGAGGCAGGCAGCAGGCAAGAGAGGTCAGGTCACACGCCAGGGGTCAAATACCAGGGATCCAAGAAATAGACACCAGTGACATAGGGGCCACTGCGGACACAGGGAGCACAGGAGACACTGGAAGTGACAAGAGGCACAGGTGACACAGGAATTTCCACAGACAGAGAGGAACACTGGAACAGCATGAGGGAACTGGCTGGAAACAACAGACTGAGCAACAAAGGGTCAACACAGTAGCTGAACAGAGGAAACACTGAATCAAGCAACAGGTATACAGGAACTGCTCAGCAGAGCTAGGGGGCTCGGCACTAGTGGAGACACATTGCACAAACGCTGGGTGCTGTGTCTGAGCTAGCTAAATAGCCAGGAATGATAAAGCGGCTATTTTCCGATTCGCAGGCAGATTGGGCAAAACTGATAAAGCTTGGGAGCAGAGGCACGCCCAGAGTCAGAACTGTCCACATACGCAGGAGAGAGACGCCTGCACTTTGGTGAGGAAGAGGTAAGCGTGACACATACAGACAAGGACGAATAGCTGTAAAACCCAATAGGTTCTTCAACTTTATCCAAAATAAAAAAGAGAAGGTGTTTGCAGGATTTACAAATTGATAAGAAAATTTATATCATACTGATTCCCTTTATTTGTCTAAGAAAATTGTTAAAAAGACTATGAATTCCTTTTAACAGGAAAGGTTTATCACTTTCACAACATTCTCTAAAATGAAGCCAACTTTCTTCTTTGAGCATTCACAGCAATACAAAGGGAAAGCCTAATAAAAACAGACCGAGCTCTAATAGGCTTTTAATGGGAGATGATAAATGTATATAATACAATCTTGTGGATTTATAAATTTAATGTTTTTTCGTGTGACAAGGACAACTTTAACAGCAAAAACATGCAACCTTTATTCAATAGTATATTAAAATGTAATATGGCAATTCAAAAACAAAAAGAGTAATTTAAAGACTTATGAGTAATTAAAGAAGATTATCTAAAATGATATGGCTCAAAATAATGCTTTCTTTAATAAAAAGATAATTCATTTTGAATGTAGGATATTAATCTTCATTGGATTTAAATTATTGGATTAAACACAAACTAAATAACTCAATATCTATCAATAATTAGATCAATGTCCACCTTTTATTCCAATTATGAATAGCACACACATACATATAATATTTTAGATTAAGTCCTTTTCTCCACACCTTTATGTGTTCTGCTTTAATCCATCTTTTCCACCCCAAAATGTCCAGATTTGTATGATTGTACAAAGTGAAGGTATTTACAAGGTCTGTCTATTAAATAATGAGACTGTTTCTATCTCCTAAACAAAGCAGTAAAATGATTAGGAGCACTTGCTATGAATGTTTAAACTTTTCCAAACATGCACAACAAACGTTGGAACTCTCTGCGGTTTACTTTGTTGTCAGTCACTGTTTAATGCCGTTGTGTTTCCCCTCATGTTCTGAAATCATAAGAAGTTTAAAAGTTGAGCAATGCGTCAACTTAAAGTCTTTAGTAAAATTCCACACCAGAGCAGCAATTCCACACAGCAATTTGAGGTGGAGCCAAACTTTTTTCATAAAGTCATCACTTGGTGCCCAAACCTGGATCTTCCAGTATGATCCTGAAACAAAACCTCAGTCACTGGAAACCCCTTCATCACCAAGAATCAAAAAAGTCCAAATTCACAGCCATGCTTATCGTGTTTTGTGACATGAAGGGCGCCATTTTGGCAGAATGGGTTCCAGAACAGTGACACAACATATTAGGAAGTTCTGACAAAGCTGAGAGAGTCAGGAAAAGATGGCAGAAATGTGGGAAATGGTTTAATTCTTCATCCGGACAATGCTCCTTCTCACACATCACTTTCTTTGACCAACAAACACATTACTACGCTGGAACATCCTCCATATTCACCAGATTTGGCACCTTGGGACATTTTTTCTTTTTCCTAAATTGAAATCAATAGATGCAGGAAACAAAAAAATTCAGATATCTTAAAACAGCTGACAAACTGATCTGCTCCACGCCTTCCACCAGTGGAAAACAAGACGGCATTGGTGCCTAATTGTGAATAGAGAGAATATTGAAGGGGACAAGAATTAGAATTGACATAGAAATAAATAAAAAAGAGTTATTATATCAGTCTCAGTATTTAATAGACAGATCTTGTGTATGCTTATGAATATTTGTTTTTGTAGATAATTGATATGTATTGATCATGTATATCATATCATATAATTCATTATACAATTTTTTTTGTTTAGCATATTTTGCAATTTGTAGTATAACAATGCTGCCACTTCATAAATAGAAACAACATTATCAGGTTTTATGTGCTTTTATTCAGTTGGCCAAAGAGCTGCCCACCAGTTCTTTGAGATAAGCAAGCCAACGCTATTGACGGAGATCCTTTAGAAGAACATTCAGCACTGACATGTGTCTGGATAGTAACAGCCAAAAATAAAACGGGGAATTTTACTCTGAATGTCAGATTCAATTCACGTAAACCTTAAATCACTGAAACCATCCTTCCTTCCACATTGGTTGGTGGTGTTTATTCAAAGGGCAGGAGGTACAGTTTACTATCATCACAATGATATTCCAGTGTCTCTGATCCCTCGATAATACCGACTCTGGATAGCCCGGTCTCAGACCTCCGCGATATAATTTATTAAAAGGCCCTGAGCCCAGATGGAGCGGGGTAATTTTTTTCAGGTGCGATGGCACTTCAAACACACTTCATAGTCCAATCCTCTACCAGCCCAAATACTGCTCAGGGAGGGGAAGTTGGGGGATTCTGAAAATCTACAAGAAAATAAAACTGTTCTGACAAATCAAAAGGCACAATGAGGAGAAGACATCAAAGGGCCTCATTCTGTCTGGAGAACAGATGCACTTCAGCCTTTTACAGTAACAATTTACTGCTTTCTCTCATGCTGTCAACCCTATTTTCATTTAAATACAGGAATTGGTAGTAATAAAATCAAGATACAGTATACAGTTTATGAATTTAAAGAAATATTAACTATACCTTATTCCGAGGGCCTAAGTACCCCATTCTGGCACAGGAAATGGACGATGGCAAAGGAACAGTGCAGATCCTGCTGGTGATGTTTGAAACAGGTTGAAGATCTTGCCAAATCTGTAGAACATTGAGTGTTTGAGGCTCCAATTCTGTAACACCAGTCCCATTTACTCCAAGGATGTTTAAGACATTGGACATGATGGAATCAAGGCTATTGAAAGCTGTTTATTGCTACATCTAAGTGTAGTGTGAAACCTAATGACATAGAATTTGAGGAGCCTTGGTGGCCAACTCTACTTTTCTTAGTGAATACTAGCCCATTTTTTTTTTCAAATTTTACAACATAGAGGGGCCCTTAAAATAACTTTCAGGTCTTAGAAAACCCCTGACAATAATTACAATATTCACAGCTCACAGTACATTAGCCTGATGGTCAGTGGGTGGAATGCCATCATTACAGATAGCCAGTTAGTTACTAAGTTCATGATCAGGTTGGCCTGATAATGAACTTAATAACCTTTTACCTATATTTATCCCTATATAGAATAAGCTGAATGTGGCACTTTTGTACACATGATTAAATATTTAAACGCCCAGCTGCTTTAGGCCTTAAGTCTTAACCACGCTCTCATATTCCTGACACATATAATTTCCTAGGTATTTTGCTAACAGACATGACTTCATCGGAATCATGTAAGTCTTATATCTGTCTTCTTATGTGTTGAATATCAATGAATACATATAATACAGAAGATCCAACGTATTACTTCATATATACTTATCCATCAAGGACATATCCATTCAATATACTCCAGAAAGCCATCAACATGCCTATGCATCAGAAATATTTAAATTATATTTTATTTATATACACTCAGCAAACACATGTACAAACTCACCTTTTTATATTTAATTTCATTCTTGCTTACCTATATACTACTATATGCTTACCTAAATAATAATACTCCTGAAGAAGTCTGTAGGCGAAACGTGTCGGGCTGAAAGGCGTCTAGTGCTTTTTTCTTTTATAAAATGATGCAATTAGGGAATCCTATGTATAGCAATGGGTGACTTTCCCTAGATTTTAAAAAGGGGCTGGACCTATTCTAAACCACACCTTGTATGTGATTTTTTAATTGATCTTATTACTAATAGACGTTAAATTGCCAGTCAATGAAACCCTATCTCTCCTCTCTCATTTTATTTACTGTACTTTAACTCACACCCATGTGAGTGCGGTTTGTAAGTCTGCACGTTTTATCTTTCCGTTCTAAAGATATTATAAGATATTGCAGATTAGTTATGGACCCCCCAATGAAAAATAAGATTATCTTGGATTTGAAGCAGGCTAAAAGCACCTCTGATGATCACAATCAATGGACCTCATTTAAAAAAGCTCTCCAAGTCTGGAGAGGATACACTTTCACTAACCTGGAATGAATCTGGTCCAGGAATAAAAATATTTGGTAACAAAGAGCAATCTACTTTAGAAAATCCATTACAGGATTGCTGGATCACCCAGCTTTACCAAAGAAACGATATCCTCTCTAGCTTTGGAGAACTTTAATAAATCAGGGCCAATGACTCCAGCAGAGTGGAGGAACTTCTTTTCTGGGGTGGTAAGCAAAGAATAAGTGAACATATTCTTTAGGGTCCATGGCTTCCGTAATGATAAAAAACTACCAGAATCCTGCTGAATTGTCCATGAAGTAAAGATAAGTAATAACTAGATGAGCTGATCCAACGTGCAGTCCTAACCTGCTACATACTGGATAGGCCACCACAATGTCAATGGACCCCATGTGTTGCTGTTCACCAATCCTTGGTTTTGGTGCTTGCATTAATAATTTTTATTAAGCTTTTTTAAATTTGTTTTTATCTGGTGATCCTAAAGGTAACACATTTCCTGCTAGGGTGTCAATGTTCATTTACTGTACTGTATGTAGTAAGAAGAACCCTAGCGTGCTCTCAATATTTAGACTAAAGTCCCCTCTCCATTTCCTCATCTTAAATACCTAGGGATGAGGAGTTTGTAATTGATAGCATTGTTTGAGATTTCAATTCAGTGCACAGCAGGTTACAAGGACACTGGAATTCCATTACCATCAATAGGTAATTTTTATAATTGCAGAAAGTGTACTTAGTCCAAAAAAGGAAACCAATGCACTCCCAAATCTAAGTGCTGGTAAATTGCATTATATATTACATTTTCTGAGTTTAAATATAATTTAAATAAAGCTATGGGCTCCTAATAAATATATTAGGCTTATTTATGACCATCTTGAGATCATATGGAGATTATGTTTCCTTCTATTGAAAGAATGGAAAACAGAGGTGCCAATCTCATTCATGCTATGCTTGCACTAAAATTATTTAACATTCGGCCACACTTAGGCTTATGCTGGGGTGGCAACAATGCTCCTCTGCTCCTAAATTTGAAAAAGAGTAGCCACCCTCATGTATACTGTGCATGCTTGCATTACCATGGGATGTCAATCAGTACCTGGCCACACCCAGCCCTACCCACGATACCTTGATTGACAGCACTGCCTGAAACCCACCCACTATGATCTGCAGTTCTGGGAGGGGGAGCATCTGAGACACAAATGAAGGAGGATTTGGCCCAAGTCAGGAAAGGGAAAAAAAAGTATTTCGGTTGACCAAGGTTTGTCCATCACATAGTAACTCGGACTGGTACTTGCTTACTTACTTTTTGGTATTTATCCATATTTTAGGGTATGCACATGTGGTTTTTGTTATTATGGGTGATGAAGTTGAGACCCATTTGAAGCCAGTCAGCAGATATTCAGCAGATGTCCCTTGAACTAGGAGCTGAGGATATGAAGTCATAGAGAAAGTGATCCGTGCCTATCTCTGTTCTTTTGTATCATGTTTAAAAAAAGAAATCCTGAACTGTAATGATCCCTGCGATGTGCCTTTGAAACCAAACAGATTGAAATTCCAGTTTACAAAGATAAATTCTGGACCTGCGTGGACGAACACAGCGAACAATAAAATGTGATTTATTTTTTGATGAAATGATGTTTGCACTGACTAGAAGAGTCCTCTGATGGCTCATTATGTGCAGCTGACTTTTTGGGTTACAGACATACAGTAATAACGCGTCTTTCATGATTAAGTCATTTGAAATGACACATTTTGTCATTTTTGTGTTTGAATCAGATCTGCAAATTTGGAATTGCCAATCAAAGAGATCAAATATATTTCTTAAAGGGGGACTTCACCGTTAGGACATACACCCGGTGACTGCTGGAGGCCACCAGGAATTTGGCTACCCATAGGAATGGATAGGGAACTGTGTAGAATGGAGAGGAGCTGGAATGCAGATTGCTGAATTGGAGAAAAGGGTAAGTATCAGACCAGACTGCCTGTCCCTAAACTAATGGTGGCTTTATTAAATAAAAGGTAAAGATTAATGAAAGCCTTGTTTTTATATATTATGCAGCCATGCATATAATATGTTGTAGTGAGCTGCCTTCTGCTAGTACACAGGAGTGCCAGACGGTTGTCCTTAGTAGTGCGAGTCTCCAGAATTCCAACCTACCTTATGCATATTAGTTTAAGCAATGACAGTCATGCCCTCTCTACTATATTGTCATTCTCTAGATCAGGGGTCGGCAAACTTTTTGGACTACTAGGCCATTTCAAGCGGTGAAGAAGGCACACTAGGCCTCAAGAAACAAGGTGTCCAAGGAAAAGTTTTTTCCAACCGTGACTGCAAGCAAGCAGCCTCAGTCTTCCGCTCATCTGCAGTGTAGTCTCTGTACGTGTGCGCATGCTTGGCATCGAAATGCCCCTTGAGATTCGACCGCTTGAAAGTTCTGTTGGTGTCGTAGCACACTAAATACAGGGCTTTGTTGCCACGTTGGACGAAGAATAATTCATCAGTCCTTTCGGGGTTGAAGAAACAACGTTCAATGTCAACCTTCCGGAGACTGGTAGCTGCATGTTGCTTCTGCTCTTTAGGCATAGTAATTGGGGTTACTGAGCAGGAACTTGATTATATTGCGGGAACTCACGATAATGCAACAATTCAATTACGCCGGATCCAACAATAAAAAACTAGGGGGCGTTATGCCAGACTCTAGCCTCTGCGTTCCTCCGGAGGTTGCTGAGGGCTCCTCAAGCAATGAGTACTTTGTACCTCTCAGGTCAGGTTAAGTGGAACCAATGATCTTTTTGGCTGTCTGTAAGGTTAACATTCTTCCCAATGGCCACCAATGTAAGAGGCATTCTTCCCACTGACCACCACACTAATGTACTGAGAGCTGTGGATATAGTCATTATCATCATCATCACCAACTTTGTACCCTATCTTAGTGACAGTATTCTGGAAAGTCAGGTCTTTTTGATATCTAGGTACATCCCCAGAAATACATCTCCCAAGAGCCCAGTGTTCATGCAGGTTTCCGGAACAAAAGAGCTGCATTATTTTGCTAGGAAAAAAAATGCCCAAAAGGTAGGGATGACAACACTGGGTGGAATTTTAGTGTAGAAGGATCACTGTGCTGTCAACCCAAACAGGAGTAGACTGGACTGGACTTTGAGCAGAGCACAAGCAGTGATTTTTAAAGGGATAAAACACTGGTAAAAGTGGCATACAATTTAAGTACAATATAAACACATTTGACAGTTGTTTCATTATAAAGACCCAGACAAGAAACCCAGACAAGACCTAAAAGGGGAGGAAAGAGGAACAATTAACATTTATAATATAATTTATAATAAAAGGAAATTACTGTTTAATTGTAAAAGCTAAACACCGAGTAGACTACTGAAAGAATAATATGTCTTTATAGTTGTGTAACAGCAAAATCAACAAAAGGTTTATTTAAGCACATCAGTAATATGAATGTCTATAGCTGGGTAACATACAAGGAATAAAATTACAAACTCTAAGCTCAGGATAAGGCAAAAGATGTAACCAGAATGCAGTTGACTATTTTTTTCCAATCTCAGAAAGAAATATTCATTAGCCAGGAGAAGGATGTGGTGATTAAAAGTTTTTGTACAAGCGACATAGAAAAATGATTAGCCAAATCCAAAAAAGTGGACAATAATTCCTAAAATACTTAAGCTACATTTCAGCCCATTACACATATTTCAGTGAATGTCAATGCACCAATACAGAAGGCTTCTATATTGTTTGATGAAAGCAATTGTAGGGACTGCTACATACCTACTTCCTAACAGTTGCTTTTAGGGTATCATTGTTTGCAATTACAAGACTATGCAAGGGCTTCCATTTGGGGTTGAAGAAAGAACAGTTACTCGGGGGAAGGTCTGGGGAATAGATTGGTAGTACCAATTCAGTCCATCCCATCAACAAAAGTAGCTGTCATTATCACTGAAGATCAACTAGATAATGGTCAAGCTTGAGCTATTGATAACTGTGGCACTATTAATTCTTACATATCATATTAATAATATTATTACACAGTATTTATATAGCGCCGACATATTATGCAGCGCTGTAAAAGTGCATAGTTATATCATTACCTGTCCCTCAAAGGGGCTCACAACCTAAATTCCCTATCATTGTTATATGTCATTACCACAGTCTAAGGTCAATTTTTTGGTTGGAAGCCAATTAACCTAACTGCATGTTTTTGGAATGTGGGAAGAAACCGGAGTACCCGGAGGAAACCCACACAGACACGGGGAGAACCTGCAAACTTCATTATGACAGCACTTTTGTTTAGCAGTATTTTGAGCCGATCATTTCACAGTATCACAGTAAAGTAATACTTGCTACATAAATGGTTACTATCTTTTTTAAAGGTTTATAAAAAAAAATAAGCTACTCTTAATATGAAATAAAAAAATCCACAGAATTCAACTCATTACCTCCAAAATACAGTCTGTTGGAGCTTTCTGATGCCGAGGCATTCATTTATTGATTTTGTCCACAGTCCCAAAACAGTCTGATGGGTTCCCTTGGGAACTTCCATAAAATTTGGATTGGTAAGACCCTTCTTATAATCCTTTCAGTTGTCACAGAAGACTTTATCTTCACCTCTTACCTCGATGCTCATTGATGCCCCCTCCTATCATGTGATACATCCCCCACCTCTTAGATTGTACGCTCTTCAGGACAGGATCCTCCCCTCCTCCTGTGTCACTGTATGTGTCTGTCATTTGCAACCCCTATTTAATGTGCAGCGCTGCCTAATATGTTGGTGCTGTATAAATACTGTTTATTAATATTTTTATTATTTTTTTATTATTATTATTATTATTATTATTAATAATGATAGTATAAAAAAATAATCGGCTTTCCCCTAACTTTGTGTGACAATGACAATTACCAGTAGGACATACAGAGAGGGTGAATCTACCCTGATGGTCCAAACTGGCACACAATATATACAATGGAATACAAAATAGGACATCATTTCTCACCAACCAAATACAACATTTTATTGCCCCAACTGCCTGTCGTACTTTAGTTTGCAGTAAATAATTTTCTCATTTTTATATGATGTGCTGGTGACATTCTGCTATTTGTTGGACTTCTTTGATAAAAATTATCTATTTTTAAGTCTCCCGCTGTGGTTATTAATTTTGGGGGATGAAGACAGCAATAAATGATTAAATATATAATTTAAATATTCATCATTAATTTATTTACCAAAATTCTTATCAACAAACATATAATGGGCAATATAACATGTATGCACATTTGATTCATGAGGCCCTGTCCTGTTTTATTGTTAGATGTGATGATCGCATAGCCCAGCTATTCTGTAGGAGATAAACCTATAACAGAATAACTAAAGGCCCATGCATTATAAAGGAAGGGTAAGGCTCTCTGTAGGATGTATGATGGTAATGGAAATACTGTACAGTAATGACATATAGAATTCTCTATCCTTCCCAGATGAAAGAGGTCTGGCCTTTGGGGTTCATGATGGGTTCATATTTACAGTAAATGCAATTAAACATGGAGGGAAAGATGGACGCTGAACATTATCACTTGGTACAGACAGTAAATCACTGAGATAAAATATGTGGTGAGTCTGAAACTGGAAAAGGCCACTTATAATGGATTCCAACATTTCCTCCTGTCGGATCATCAGTCACTGCTCAGGAGTTCAGAGGGGGTCTGGTATGAAGTGTTAAAGGGAATGTGAAATAACATCACGCTGTTACAGAATGATTGAAGCGTTGTGGCATCACTGTTACCATACCAGATAGGAGATAGGGAAGGATAGGGAAGATTTTGTAAATGGAATCATTTAGAGACTGGATAAAGATTTAGAACAAAATAACTTTTTATTTTACTTTATTATAACTGAATATAGATACACCAAACAATAGTACAACTATGGAGCAAAGAGGGACAGTCTTTCCGATTTATGAAGAGTTGGGAGATATGCTTTTATATTTTTTAAAGAGAACCTGCCATGAGAGTTGTTAGCTGGCACAGATGAGGCTCCCGAATATTACTGGAGGTTTCTGATTTCCTAATTGTGATATACATTTGCAGATTCAGTTGTCCCACATCTGGGGATGGCCTCCTCCATTTTTGGTTGGGGGCCTTGTATTGTACAGAAAAGAACCATCTTGCCGTTATTGTCTTCTTCCTCTATTGGCAGTGGTGAATTGATAGTAGTGGCTGGCCAGTTGTAGCTTCTCCAACCTCTGGTAACAATTCCTGACATGTCCCCTATATTTTGTTGGAGGCACAGGCAATCATGGAAATATTTCTTCTATATTACAGTTATGGGGGCAACCATAAATTATTGATGGCTATGGTGATAAAAAATCAGATTTCCTCATTGGGAACCCAAATGGTAATAAAAACCTGCAAACATTTCTAACTCTTCCCTACTTCATCTAAAACGTTATGATTAGCTATTCTTTAAAAGAAAGCCAATAAAAATGAAAAAAATTACAATGGCTTTTGACTACCTTGTTAAAATGCTGGCTTTATGGCTGCCATCTTTTTATTTTTTGGGTTGTTGACCTTGGTTGGCAGCTCGGGTCTTATGATTTACAACTTTTGCCAATTGTATGTTTGTGGTCAGTGACTCAAAATGTAACAAAGCTGGTGACACCAAGACAACAATATTTAAAAGGAGGGGTCTTTGATGAATATTGTTCACATTCAGACATTGAGGCAAGTCTTCTAGCACAGGACTCTCACTGCTCACTCCAGCGGGGGCAGTTGGCTGTCTGCAGCAACTCACATGTACAATATTGAAATTTTATGCAGGAACATCCAGCCCTGCATGGCAGATGTTGTTACATCACAGAACAAATGCAGACACCAATAATTCTCTGTTCAGGCAAGAAGTTTCCTCTGCTATTATGTGTATAGTGCTGTACCCAGCATTCTGGGAAGCGGTCTGTTTAATGTATTCATCTTGTGAAAAGTTCAGAGCAGAAGCCTCTGACTGCAAGAAGTCTATTGTGAGCCAGATGATGCTTTGACACAGATGGTGCCATCCTACCGGAAAGAAAAACAGATGAAGGAATTGAAGGGAGCACTGTGATCTCTGGGATAGGCAATATACTGTATACCTGTATTTATCACAGTAAGTATCAATGTCTGGTATATGCTCTGAGACACCACCTAAAAAAAGATCTTTTGGGTCCATTGGGATCTACGTTGTCCTAAAAAGACTGCAGCCAGGTTTACTGAAGGTTGCAGATAAAATAACAAAACAGCAAAAAAAAAAACCTTGCCTGTCCGGCACTTACTATACATGAGACGCCCCTGTCTATAAGCTGGAGGGCTTCTCACTGTCAGCTTAAAACCAAGCTTAAGCTGTGTGAAAGAGCTCCAGACAGAGCTCTTTCACACAGACCCCTGTCTGTGTCTCCAAACAGAGCTGAACTACTGACTGAGCTCCTGGCTCTATGTTATATTTCCACCCTCAGTGCTTCTTCATTAATTTCCTCACAGGTGAGAGTCTTCCACCTGCTATTTCACACAGGAGAGGAATCTTGGGCAAATTACTTCCCATAAAAGAGGAATCCTGGGCAAAAACATCTCCCCGGTGCCACCGGTTTCATCTTCTGGTTCTGGTCACGTGACCCCATGTGTTGGTCAGTCCAAGTTCTAATGGTTGGCTGGTTCTACCCTAACTTTAGTGCGCTACTCTTTGATCCACTATTGATAACATGGCTAATCATCTGCACTGGTCAGAACCCGAAGCACCAGCACATGGAAATTTAACACATTTCAATAAAACTTGTTAAAAGAGAAATTCGGCAGGAAATGCTGACCACGTACTGAAAAATACAACTTGGCTGTTAAGTTGATTTTAATACTTTAGGGGAGGTTCAAATTGAGCAATCCTAACAGCCCTTGGAGGCAAACCGCTTGGACACCCACAACACAGTGCTGGCTCTAAACGAACCTGCACATTTGACAGTATACTGTAATGACTGGTACTGCACAAGGGTGCCCTGCTCATTCTCCTTGCGGCTGGTGCAGTTAGATCTAAACTTTAATTTTTTACCAAAATTAATTTTACAAAAAACATTTTATACAGGTAAACACTGAACTGAAACTCTTTATAGACCATCTAAATCAACAGTCGCCAATAGGTGGTCCACAGCTCTGGCCGGTGCGCACCGAGCAGGGTCAGGGGAAGGACCTCAGGGCAGTGGCTGGGTTGTGCCTCTGGACAAAGCCCGTTCACTCTCCCACTGCAGGCTCAGACCTGCGATGGGAGAAGTTCTGCCATCATGACGTCACTATGGAGGAACTTCCCCTTTGGGTAACACCTGGCTCCCCAGGAATATGCGGTTCAGAGTCAGTAAGTTTAGTGGTCTCTGGGTTCTAAAAAAGGTTGGTGACCACTCATCCAAAGGAGGACAATTGAGGTAGGGGAAGTCATCTTTCTGATTTATTTACTTTTTGTAATTTGAATTTGAGCTATTGAGCTTTATAGTCAACAAAAATTTTTAAACAAAGAAAAAAAACAAGAAATAGCCTAGGGATCCAATTAAAGAAAGTGCAAATATGAAATATTTTTATGTAGTATTTCATACCTACATACAATGTAATATAAATTGTATGTATAATGTATATTTATTAAACCTAATATGGGAAATATATACAAAACCCTGAACCAGGAACAAGAATTCAATTTAAAATATGCTGGATGGGTAAGGGTGGCACAGGGGCAGGACCTGAGGGCGTCAATAGGAGAAGATGTGGGAACTGTCGATCTTATTGTTTTGCCCAGCTAGAGTTGAGCTGTAACATTTCTATAACATATATGATTTTGACAAAAAAAAACAAAAACAAAAAGCATTTTACATCTAGACAGGAAATGATAAAAAAACAAGGAAATACTTCTTATGATTTGCTTGCCCCCAATCTCATTTTCTCAATAAACAAAGATGTTTTGCTTTAGAAGAGGGAGGAAGACAGGATGCTGAAATTTCCTTTTCTGTTGACAACTGAATTTATTGCTGTACAGCAGAGGAGAGTTAAAATAGATCTAAACATAATCAGTAAAATCTCATATAAATATTACATTTTTTTTCATTTACAATTTTTGTTCTGTCTTTTTAAAATGTTTGTCTTTCATTGTAAGAATACCTGGTGATGACCAAAGCTCCATTACTACCTGACAATTGCACAGCTCTTGCTGCAACTCAGGGATACAGGTTAATCAGAGTGAATAATATACACTTCTTTACTGAATACGACTGCAGTTGTTAAAGCTACTTCTAGAATAAGATATAATATACCATTTAGTTTTGGGTCAGAAGACACATATTTAGGCATTTCTGTACAGCAATGGTTCCCAACCGGGGTTCCTCCAGAGGTTGCTAGGGCTTCCTTGAGCAATGAGCAAGTTGTACCTCTCAGGTCAGTTTCCCCATGTTAAAAAGGTTGGGAAAATCTGGTGTACAGTTTAAGGGTCCATTCACATCTGTCTTGAGGGGTGCAATAACATGTGTGTTGTGGTTCCATTCATTGTCAATTGAATACCAATGCATAAACTAAACCCAACATGTAAGACAGGTGTGAATCCTGTCACCAACTTATAAACTGTAAAAGCAAAGTATGTAAAAGCAAAGAAAAATCAAATACTTTTTTATTAAAAATGTTTATGCACCTGAAATGTGCTAAAAAAAAATCATAATTTTACTGTGCCTGGCACACTCTTTTATTGGTTGGATTTCAATCATAGAAGTTTAGCATCATGTAGGTGCATTAGCACAGCTTTCTGTTGTAAGTAAGCTGTATACAGTGCTCTGCCAGCCCCTTTCCCTTGCTATGATCTGCTTGTATTGCAAAGAGCACAAAGAGCCAGTGATCATATCACTAGATGTAAAACTTGTGCAGAATGGTGGCTCGGTGGATAGCACTCTGGCCTTTGCAGCGCTAGGTCCCAGGTTTGAATATTGGTCAGGACAACATCTGCAAGAAGTTTGTGTATTCTATCTGTGTTTGCATGGGTTTTCAAAGCCATGAAAAAAAAATGAATTAACTTCCCCTTCCGCTTGTAGCTGGGTCTACAAGGACTGTTTCCCTAGCGTTTAACCTGAGGCATTAAAAGCCCATGTCTAAACGTCCAATAGGCCAGTCTACGCCAGGTCGTTTCCTTGAGGCACGTTTTGACCAATATAGATAACGCTCCATGCAACGTTTTAAAAACAAAAACGTGGGGTTAACGCAGGAAAACATGTCCATTGATTTCAATAGAGGTGTTTAACCCATTTATAAATGCTTGAAAAGATAATCACGATAAAACGCGGCATAGACGTGTTCCAGCGGTTTAAAGGCAAGTTTAAAAATGCTTTCATTTCAAGCATGGGCTTTTAAAGCCTCAGGTAAACGCTCTAAAAAGTCCATATAGACCCAGTTTTAATGAAGTACAGTTAGGCCATGTATATTTGGACAGAGACAACTTTTTTCTAATTTTGGTTCTGTACATTACCACAATTAATTTTAAATGAAACAACTCAGATGCAGTTGAACTGCAGACTTTCAGCTTTAATTCAGTGGGTTGAACAAAAAGATTGCATAAAAATGTGAGGAACTAAAACCTTTTTTTTACACAATCACTTCATTTCAGGGGCCCAAAAGTAATTGGACAAATTAAAAAGCTGAAAATAAAATGTTCATTTCTAATACTTGGTTGAAAACCCTTTACTGGTAATGTCAGCCTGTAGTCTTGAACTCATGGACATCTCCAGATGCTGGGTTTCCTCCTTTTTAATGCTCTGCCAGGCCTTTACTGCAGTGGCTTTCAGTTGCTGTTTGTTTGTGGGCCTTTCTGTTCGAAGTTTAGTCTTCAACAAGTGAAATGCATGCTCAATTGGGTTCAGATCAGGTGACTGACTCGGCCATTCAAGAATATTCCACTTCTTTGCTTTAATAAACTCCTGGGTTGCTTTGGTTGTATGTTTTGTATCATTGTCCATCTGTATTATGAAATAATTAATTCGGCTGCTTCTGTCCTGTGTCACATCATGAATAAACACTAGTGTCCCAGTGCCACTGGCAGCCATGCAAGCCCAAGCCATCACACTGCCTCCGCCATGTTTTACAGATAATGTGCTATGCTTTAGATCATGAGCTGTTCTACCCCTTTCTCCATACTTTTTTCCATTTTACCATTTAACTAATTTTGGTAAAGGTTGATCTTGGTTTCATCTGTCCAAAGAATGTTTTTCTAAAACTGTGCTGGCTTTTTTAGATGTTTTTGAGCAAGGTCCAATCTAGCCTTTCTATTCTTGAGGCTTATGAGTGGCTTGCACCTTGCAGGTCACCCTCTGTATTTACTTGCATGCAGTCTTCTCTTTATGGTAGACTTGGATATCGATAAGCCTACGTCCTGGAGAGTGTTGGTCACTTGGTTGGCTGTTGTGAAGGGGTTTCTCTTCACCATGGAAATAATTCTCTGATCATCCACCACTGTTGTCTTCCGTGGACGTCCAGGTCTTTTGGTGTTGCCGAGTTCACCAGTACTTTGTTTCTTTCTCATGATGTACCAAACTATAGATTTTGCCACTCCTAATATTGTAGCAATTTCTCGGATGGGTTTTTTCTGTTTTTGCAGCTTAAGGATAGCTTGTTTCACCTGCATGGAGCGCTCCTTTGACCGCATGTTGTCTGTTCACAGTAAAATCTTCCACATACAAGCACCCCGCCCAATCAGCTCCAGGTCTTTTATCTACTTGATCTTGATCTAATTGATAATGACATAACGAAGGAATTGCCCACACCAGCCCATGAAATAGCCTTCGAGTCAATTGTTCCAAATACTTTTGAGACCCTGAAATGAAGTGATTGTGTAAAAAAAGGCTTTAGTTCCTCACACTTTTAAGCAATCATTTTGTTCAACCCACTGAATTGAAGCTGAAAGTCTGCAGTTCAACTGCATCTGAGATGTTTCATTTAAAATTAACTGTGGTAATGTACAGAACCAAAATTAGAAAAATGTTGTCCCTGTCCAAATATTTATGGACCTAACTGTATAACTATGATAGGGACATTAGATTGTAAACTCCTTTGAGGAACAGTTGTGTGTAAAACATTGTGTAATATGTCAGCTCTATATAAATACAAGTTAATAATAAAATAAGGTAAGAAAACAAACGGTTTTATTTAATAATATAATTAGCATAAATATAAAGAGAAAAGGAAATAATCAGGGAATGCAAAATGAATATTACCTTGTATCACATATTAAACTTCAGATTAAAATAAAAAACTTGGTCTCATGGATCAGAAAAAAAAAAGTTTATTTAAAGGCCAGCAGTCAGATTGTAATAAATAGTGGACTGTTATCTCATATTAGGTGCACTTCACGCTTTATACAGTTATAATGCTGCACCGGCATTTCCTTCAATTTTGGAAGAGCCTGGTGAGAATTTATTTGGCAAGAGTAAGAAATATAATTAAAAAAACAATAGTTTATACAGTACTTGGGAAAATTATCTGTAATACATTGAAAAAAATATACTTATAAGCAAGAAAACCTAAAAAACAAACCTTATACATAAAAGACATACTAATAACATATATGTATGTAAAAGTTCTGTTTGACATTTTTTTTTTATTTTGAACAAGGAACATCCAATATTTTCTCTGTGTGTACCCATTTTAGGTTGAAGGTGGTTGCTGACAGTAAGCTGTGTGCAGGAAACCCATTCACCTTTTACAACTTCAATTTACCTCTTTTTGGTGCTGATGAGCTGAAACATTTACATATTAAAGAACACCATTCTTTGCTATCCATAATGTATTTTAAAGTTACCAAGTAAGCTTCCTCCTAACCCATATTATTACCAGCAACCAGCTTCCCCCACTTCTGCTGATTGCTTGATATGAATAATTGACACGTCTTTTGGAAGTTTCAATATGTAACACTTTGTGCCTTATGCTTCCTGGATGTCAGTAGTTTATAGGGTACCTAAATAATACTTTAAATTAATAGAAGGTCTCAATTTATTTACAAAGTCAGTTCATAGAGTGGTCTTCTACAGTCCAAAAAAAAGCAAAATATGTTAGTGTTACTGAGAAAATTAGGCTGTGTAGAGGCTAAGTACATATAAATACTTTGAGATTTAGGAATCATCACAAGTATTTTTTTGACAATGGAAAGAAAAAAAAGGAAAGTAACCTTTGCCATGGTCAAGGTCAATTTAGTAAGTACATTACATCTATTCATGAAGGCTACAGCAGATCTCTGAGGTTCACAGTTTTACCCAAGAATGGCCAGATGTCTTCATGTCCTTTAAGCTTGTAAGGCAGAACCCAAGGGTTCCTCTAGAGGTTGCTGGGGTGGCTTTAGGCAAAGAGCCTCCAAGGTCAGTTTAGGTGACACCAATGATCTTTTTGGCTATCGGTAAAGTTGACATTCATCCCTGGGTTGCGTTAACCTTTTAGGTCTTGTTGGTAGGCCTTTAAAGCCTCACAGCCAATTTATGCATGATTTAAGCTCAATTTGAAGCAAATAGATCATGCCCATCTAAAGTACCCGTAAACCTATGCACCAGCACTGGACACAGTTCTTGCCACATGCAGGCTGACAGAAATACACTTTTTCTATATACTTGTTACAGCCTCTGCTTTAAAGATTTTAAGTTTAATGTCCAAAAAACTCAAACTGGCTGCAAAAAGTTATGCCTCAGCTGCTTTAAAGAGACACATGTTTTATAGATGAAAAAGACCTCAAATAATGGTAGAACAAATAAGACCCTAAGGGAAGGGCCCTATTGGCCTTATACAGAAAAACTCTTATAATTATAAAATATTGCCCAGCTATGTTGATACTCCTTCAATTGCTCAGTTTTAGACGACTGGAAGCTTCCAATGTGACACCAGCTTTGGGAAAGGTTATGAGTTGGGTGTAGGGGAATCAGAGTATCACACACAAGTTCTCAGCCTCAACCTTATTCAACACTTTAGAGATAAACTGGAATATGGATTGTGAGCTAGACCCTTATATCTGACATCAACACTCACTTTTTTGGACATTCAAACTCCAAACGTTTCTGAAAAGCCTTCTCAAAAGACTGATATAGACACAACAGAAGGAGGCCGACTCCATATTAATACTCAAGGGTTCACTGGCGTTTTGGCAACTACAAACGATCGGGCTAAAAGCAGCTTTCCTAAAGAGGCAGGTTTAGACTCATCTGATGCAACTTCAAATGCTTTTCACTACAATGGGGAGTACCTGTTTCCAAGTCAATATCAAACAAGGTTTGAACGCATTACAAGTTTTGGTTAATGGTAAAACTGTCCCAAAACACTAAACATGTAGATACAATAAACCTACAAAAAATCTGCACACAGTACTTGCAATTCAGGTTGTGATATTCCAAAATTAGCACAAGACCATTTACAGGATAGTAGCAGTAGTGGTATTCTAGCCACGTCGTAATTGTAGATCTTACGACTAGAAAGAATTGTCGTGGACTAAATGTTACAACACTATGAAAATTAATAGAAATGTCTAGAATTAAGATGTGGTTAGTATACTACAATCCTGTGAATGGCCTTGAATTAATTTTGAGATGAAACAGCTTGAACCGCAAGAGCTCTTCTTTTTGTGGATTTACTAAATTACACCCTGGTTAAACATATGGGGCCAGATCACTGCAAAATGCCTAACTAGGTGTGTGGTCAACTACCCATGCTGACAAAACATGTGGGAAAAGGCTTCTCCTTAGAACCTAAGCGATACAATAGTGGAACTGTACCATTCACTGAAAGAGCTTTTATAAGATTCTGAATTTAAGTTCCGTTATTAAAATTGGTGTTTCTGATACTGATGAAAAGGTCTTGGGAGCAATCAATAGTTAATGAATAAACTCAATGTATATACAGGAATAATACTTTCAGAATCAATACTTTTATCCAGAGGGATTTCCAGTTAACAGAATCCGTCCCTCAAAGTAGCACTGTTTAAAAAGTAAGCCAGCCTAGAATTGTTATTTGAGTTTAGGTGTACAAAGGTCATGTCTACCACCACCCATTACTTATTATTGGAACACCCACAAAATCGATAATGGCCCTTTATATACTTTCCCTTCTTATTTTTGACTGATCTTTATTGGCCCTGCTACTGTATATTAAATCCTATGAAGAAGACATCATGGACAATGGGATCAAGATAATTTATGGTCATGGAATGCCGAGGTAGGAGGCTCAGGTGTCAAAATTTCTTCTAAGGTCCTACAGAGCTTTAAAAAAAAAAACAAAAAAAAACAACAACAAAAAAAGGCCAGAGTGGTAAAAAAATTGTCCATCCAAAAAAAGATATCTGGTTTGGGTGGACTATCCCTTTAAAATTGGTCCCAAGAAGCTCAGTTTAGTGATGGAGGTCGATCTGTGTTCCAGAGAAGCTCTACAAATGGCCATTTGGTCTGTAGACAGCGCTTGATTGGAGTATCGTCTGTCTGGAGTCTGGGGTCCTCAAATCCCATGACGGCTGACCCTTCAATGTAGGTGACCTGATATAGAAAGATGAATGTAACAGCATGGTCAATAGAGATATTGGAACACATATCTGCATTAAATCATTCATTACAGTGAATATGTTCAATGCATGTGGTATTTGGTTTGAATTGGGTGACATTGGCCGAAGTACTATGACGTCCCCTTTTAAGTTCCTTCAGATAGTCTTTGCAGATTTAGATCTCCTGAGTTATGTACCTGCTTGAGTGTCAACAGGCTTCTCAATAGAAGTGTCTTGAAAATCTTCACACAGATCCTAACCAAAGTGCAGCAGGAAATCTAGAGCTGTAAAATCTTTCACAGACATTAGATCACTGTTATTTATTCCAGCCAATAATGACCAGATGTGGAATCCCCAGACCTGTGTAGACATTTTTTTACTAGGATAAGAACTGCTTCAAAATGATATACCCTGGCTTATCTCTAATTATTCTCTAAGACTGGACAACCTCTCTAAAAGTGCGTCTGTTTAATGTATAAATAGGTACAACAAGCTTGTGAGTTTAGATCTTGATCATTCTGCAGAAAAATTGTTCAGATTTAATGGCTCCACTCCATATTTTTTAATATTACAATAATTTCAATAGCTGCTCTGGTTACATTGCTCATCGCTGCTTTTCTGCTGTCCCCTATGAGCTAACTGCTTCTGATCATCAAATCCTTTCTTTTCCATCCGATTTTGTGAGCACTGCAGGTGCATATTCATGCTACCTGGTGTTTCCACTACTCCTGGACAGTTAGAATGTGAATGCTGATATCCAGAAGTAAGAAGTATAAAGCGAAAAAACAGCAGTTTCTGGAAATGCAGGGAAAGGACATTATTATGGCATAGAGTTAAGTGCAGTTAAGCACTTTGTTATCAGTGCACATGTACTTTGGATTTTACTGTGCAAAGTTCCACAAACTGTTAATCCTGCCAGTAAAGTCCTCCTAATGCATCGTCTTGTAACGGGTAGGCAACAATGCTGCACTGCTCTTGAACTGAGAGAAGATTGGTCCCTTTAATGTAGGTTGTGCCTGTTTGCTCTACAATGGACTGAAATAAATGTATAGGGGGTTAAGTTATCGGCATTTTCACTGCTAATTCGGTACCAGCAAAAAAACAGGCAACAAAAAAAGAAACCTATCAGAGTGCAATTTAAAAGCTCCTTCTGCAACAAAAAACCAGGGTGCCTTTTAGAGAGCGACAGACTTTTCTCGTTCTAGAGAATGGTGCCTGGACAGGTTAGAATATATTCACCTAAAACTTGACAAATGAACTTGAAATATGGTATGTGTGTTATTGTGACACAATACAACCCTTGTGTTATACAGAAGATGAGGGGGTTCTAAAGTTAATAAAAAAAAAACTAGGCAGGGCTAAAAACACTGCTTGGCATTTCAGTGCTGCAAAAGTAGATTAGCTCAAACAAAAAATTAAGATCTCTCCGACTTAACAGGATCACCAAGTATTTTTCTGTACTTGCAGCACTTATAAAGTGACAAACATGGGGTAATTACTATGTGCAGCAGAGGATAACTTTTTTTTTTCCCCAGACATACACTTTATTATAATTCTTTTTGAGGACAATGAGAACAAAGTAACATGATAACTTAATTCTGCTGTCATACACTCAAAGATTCCACAATTCAATAATCCTCCTAATTTATATTATTCTGTCTGCTTCATGGGACACATTACTGGAACTTTTTAATGAAGACTCAAAGCAGAAGATGACATTCAGCCAATGGCATGACACAAAATGTCCCATCGAAGCCACTCCCTTTGCTGGTCCCTATTTATTGTTTCTAATACCATGGAGACAGCATCACATCATTAGTTACACGCTGGAATTATTCTTTGAAGGCATTTAGCAGTAACCAGAGCCAGCAATTCAGCAAACAAGGTTATATATAATGGATGTTCATGGAAAAACATTTCCCCAAAAAGGTATGAGAACATGTTGTCTTTAATTCACTGAAACAATTTTAAAATTGATCATATTCTATAATTCTGCTTTAAATTTAAATGTGGCACAGTACGCCATTCTATGCATCTTGCAAACAATACAAGCCTAAATTAAAGCGATAGTAAATATAACGGCAAATTAAAGTGTATATATGCAACAAAACTGGGAAAGTCACCGGTGGGACTTACAGCCTGGTGATTGGATGCTTAGGCATCATGGATGGAAGATGAGCGTCTCCTTGGGGCATTCCAATGCAATCCTGATGGCTAAGTTTTGAAGAATCAAAGTAAAGATGGGAGGGTGAACATATATGAAAACCTATTGCTTACTTTGGCAAATACCAGTGCCTCTTTATAGCTTACATAAAAAAGTGTGGGCAGGATGATTAATATTATAAATGGAATGCCATACTAAATATTTGACGACTGCCACTGATGGGACTCATTTGAAAACACTAGTTGCCTGGCTTTTATATATTTAAATCACAAACCAAAAGAAAAGCTTGGAGTATAAATAGGAGTGTCAGGAAAATGTCTGAATTCCTAATACTTGTTCTACCTGGGAGATGATGAAGAATTAAAAACAAAGCATCAGCATCCAAGGAACTAACACTCTCAGCATTGACACTTTTCTCAATATGGAGTCACTTTAAGCCTGAATTGCAGGGAAGGATAAAAATATAATAAATAATTTTAAAATAATTTAAATTAATTTTTAAATGAATGAAGTAATACATTTGCATTTAAGTGGGAATCAAACTCCTGGAAACTGCTGTAGAGCAGCAGTGAGATTGGAAAGGGAGCAGCCAATCAGATAAATCACTTGCACATGTGCTTAGAAGGGTGGTGGGACAGGAATGTAAGAAGTGTGGTGGACGGCTGCAGCACAAATCAAAGGTTGTTTGGTGGGCTTGGGTGTTGCTTTTACAGAAAGTTTATCAGGCTGTGTAGGAGAGTGGTGAATATTTTAGATCTGCAAGGACAGAAACACCAATTCTTTGATGTGCAAAACAAGTCTTGTTTATGTCGTTAGTTCTCTGTCTGTAATTCTTCAGGTGATGTCCCTTCTGCAAAAAAAATATTCCTACCTGCCTGATCACCTTTCCTGGCTTTCCCTGCGAGTGCTAGGACTGAATGAACTTTTATCGAGTTACGTCATTCTTACCCAGCCAATCAAAGATGACCAAAAATCAGAAGAGAAGAAAGAAGATGATGGCACCGGTGACGGAACGGGGATAGGTTGGTATCAACTGGGTTTATAGATCCACCTATTAGTATTCCACCACTAAACACAAGCGCTAGTTCTTTTCTAATTATGCCATGGTCCAGGAAAAAAATGGCTGGCCTAATTTCCTTCAAAGCCCCTTTAAAGGGCTACACACCTTTTTCAGCTAATCTCCAAGGCTGTTACTCCCACTAAAATATTTTTACTGATCAGTCCCTCCCTCGCTCAGGTATCTAGATTTTCTCCAGGGGATTTAAGACATTCATCCCCTTTTCTTACTCTTTATTTATCTATCCCAGAAAGACTGTCAACACAGCCCTAATTGGTTCCATATGAAGGTTTGATAAAATTAAGTGTCCTTTAAATCATCTATGCAAAGGAGGCAAAGCGATACATAAAGAAGCTTAACAGCATGTGATGACACAGCACGGGAAGTTGATAACTCGCAGAGGTCATGTAACACTTCCAAGAAAAAAAAATGACCACAATGCGTTCTAAAGCAGCTGTCAGCGGGACGGACACTTTACATGAAACATACCTTCTCATTGGTATTGGACTGTCGGAGGCCATTATAATGATACACACTAAATGATTCTGGAATCTTTGAACCCTAGGAAGAGGAAAAAGATATAAAAATACAACGTTATTCACAGATATATCAAGGAAAATAAACTGTGATAAAACTGAATTATTACATATTGGCAAAGGTCTTGTTTTTTTGTTAATATTATTAACTAGTATTTATATAGCACTGACATATCACGCATCAATGTACAAAGTCATGTCACTAGCTGTCCCTCAAACGGGCTCACAATTTAAAATCACTACCATAGTCATATGTCATTATCACAGCCGAAGGCCAATTTTTGGGGGGTAAGCCAATTAACCTAACTGTATGTTTTTAAAATATGGGAGGAAACCCATGCAAATATGGGGGGAACCTGCAAAACTTTTTACTAATATTATCCCCTCTATAAAATATGAGTAACATTTCAAAAATAAGGATGTGCATTGTAATGTTTAGGGAATATTCCTAAACATATTTTGTCATTCGGGCTGTATGAAGCATGCAATTAAAAATCCAAAACAATCATGGTGTATGACAGATGTATTTTGAAAAAAGTTCAGAAACAGTAACCTCCATGAGTCTCACATATACGTCCCTTTATTAGAACAGTGTGTATATGTATATATATTGCATTTTCATGAAATCAATCAATGGTTTAAAAAAATTTGTTACAGGATGCTTTTATGTTACCCAGTTTGCTAAGCATGCACTGCCTGCAAGCTTGTTGGCATTCTGGGTTTAACAGACCAGGGTGGTGTTTCTCCAGAGATTGTTAGGGGTTCCTTGAGCAGTCTGTACCTCTTAGGACAGTTTACATGACCCCACTTACACTTTTTTTGGCTATCTGTATAAGTGACATTTTTCCCAATGGCCAGCAATATAAGAGGAATTCTTCCTACTGACCACTAATGTACTGTGAGCTGTGGATATAGTGATTGGAGCAGGGGATCCCTCAAACCTGAAAGTTATTGCAAGGGTTCCCACCAGTTTAGATCAAGAAAGGTTGGACTAGGGACTTGAGTAAATTTGTGTTTTCTGTGTTTAATTTGCACAACAAATTGTAGATGAAAATCCACAGATCTGCATCACTGGAGAAGTTTGGATGACAATCTTGGGACTGTTTGACCTGCTTTGTATTTCTCTGAATGCAGCAGTTCCTTATGTGATGAGTTTGCAAGTCAAACACAGCCCTTTGCATTCATATTAGAGGAGTGCACAGGGAGAGAATCTTCACCCACCCATTACCATTTATTTTGCATCATCCCAACTCATACCTAGAGATGGATCCAAAATAAATGGGGGAAGGGGTGTGTGTGTGGCTGTGTTTGTATAGGGAGTGGTGATTGGGGGCAAATGTCTTGGGTTCTGTCCCATTAGTTAATCACAATAATCAAAAGTTTGAACAAAATAAGCAGCATTTAAGAAGAACTCCCATCTACACCAACCCTATACCAGACAGCTTTTTTTCCACTAGGAGAAAGAGAGAGGAAGTCTGGTTTGTATAATGAGCTCTTTAGCAATAAGTTTACGAGACCCAGCAGAAAGCTGCTGCTCGTTTAGAGATCTCCCTCTATTGGCTGCAAATTGTAAATATGAAAAATACTTAATCATTTCTACTTACTAGACTAAAACTTTCTTTTTTTAGTTGATAATTTTTTTGCATAATATAAAAAAGATACAAAATATTAGTTTAAAGCAGATCCATTTCTGCATTATAGGACACTCAGTGTGCACGGGTGCTTTAAAGTGGGGGTATGGGGCAAATTGAGGGTGGGGTGATTTACCTGAAGTTTGGCTTTAGAAGTTGGAATGTTACTGGTATATTTATCCATCTTACTTTAACTAACTTAACATGTTTGGTTTTATATTACTTTTAGGCATCATCAGTGAAAAGCAAGTGCTTTTTCCATGTAAACAAAAGACTTTGCCCCCCTTCCCTTTCCACCCCTGATCATGCATGACACAGATCAGAAGCACAATTGCCTATTGAATTTTGCACACAACATACTGTACCTGGTCAGGGAAAAACTCCTGCAGGAAAGGGCCCAGTAATATGATCCCCAGACCTTCTGGGTCTAATTTGGTCTTCATGAGGTTTACACTGGAAAACATTGAAAATCAAACAATAAGCAAGAAATATTTGTGCGTTCCTGAGATATGTCGCGCGGGCTGCTTCTGCCAATGAATGCAGTTCTATTTTCAGAATTCAGGGCACGTTCATCACAATGGCATCTCATTGGCCGAGTGGAGTTATTTTAAGACAGCATAATCTCATGATTAAAACCAAAACAGTCATGATAATTTTGGGAGACAGAGCCTTATTAGGAAAACATTTCTCAAAACAGACTGTGTAGTAACCTGTGATCAGAGCACAGAGGGACCTGAGATTTATAGGCAAAGAACAGTGCAAATGCACCAAAGTTAACGGGAACTCATTGATTTTAGGGGCCCTGTCACCAAAAAATATCACATATATAAAAAAATGCCCACAATGTAAAGTCAACCTATCTACACTTATGTTTCTGGAAGCCCTTGTCTTGAAGTGCTGCCACTTTATTGCTCCCTAGCCACTCCAGCTACTCACCCTCCTGGGTGGTAATACCCGTTACCCCTGCCAGGTCGTAAGTACTATTTGAGCTGATGGGAAGAATCACTGCATGCAACAGGAGAAGCAAGCATTGCCAATTCTGGAAGTGTCCTATACCTGCGATGGCAATGGAGGTGAAGCATTTTAAGTTGCAGGTAAGCAGTTTAGATGGGTTCAGTTTAAAGGGTTGGCAGTAAGTTACAGGGTTACTTTAATGTACAACTCTATTTAAAGTACAGCTCTGCATATTATGTTGGCGCTATATAAATCCTGTTTATTAATAATAATAAACTCTAACCATGCAATTTAACACACAGTTATATAGGTTCCTTTTATATGCTTAGGTATTTTTAATTCTTTTAAGCTGACAATTTCATAACCAGTGAGCCTTTTGTCTAGTTGTCAGCTTTCCAGCTTGCCAGTGTTATCTTTCACCACAGAATGGTCAAAAAATATGCAGATGTGACACGAAGTTTACTATAGTCTGTATTGCATTCTTTTTCAAATAGCGTCACATGGAACCCTAGAGTCCTTCCATAGGTTGCTAGAGGTTTTCTGAAAAATGGGCAATTTGTGCCTTCTAGGTCGGGTAAGTGACACTAATGATCTTTTTGGGTGTTTTACAATGTAGGAGGCATTCTAACCAACTATTCACCACACAAATATACTGTGAGCTGTAGATATAGTAATTATGGAATTAGTTCTTTAAAGACCTAAAGGTTTTTTCAAGGATTCCCCCATAAGGTCAAGAAAGGCTGCTGTAATATAGAAATGGAATGCAATACCACATTTCACCTTTAGATAATGCTACAAGTGAAAACAAGGACTCCACTCCTGATTACAGGTAAAGGAAACAGCAGAGAACACTCTTTGATATTACATATCATAGCAGTGAAGGAGAGAAAATATAAGTTTTGAGAAGAATCCCCCCATATTCCTAAAACATAAGCATTCAGATTTTAAAAATACAAAGACACCACTAATATTGAGAAATGAAACCTCTAACTTTGGAATTCTCAGAGGAAAGAAGAAAGAGATTGCAGACTTCAGATCAAGCAAGGAGACCTTGGTCTAGGTGGGTCACGTGATTATATGATAATCTGAAAAAAATTATTTTCAGATAAACAATGGAAAGTCATCTGTCTAGCAATACAATGTCGCATGAAGAAAGCGTGAGAATATCGAACTGTTCACATGACCCCCATGATGTTCCTAACTAGATGGGAGCCCAGGTCACATGTGGTTATTTATGTATTGTGCTGCACATTTTATACTGACTCGTGCACATCTCACACGTGCAATTATTAGGGTATAAATAGTAATGCCTGTTTAAACCGGTTTAATAAGCCAAAGTGTTGTCACTGCCATAACTTGGAGCACCTATGCATAGCAATGTTTTAAGTCTTAAAGTTAGTTTTCTTTTGAGATTAGCCTCAGCCTGAGTAGAAATGCCAATTCTCTGCCAGCATGTTGCACAGATGTATCTTTGCTTATTGTGTAGAAGCAGCACTTCCTCTGCACTGTTCTGACACATCTTTACTGGGTCCAAGACATAGTTCTCCAATCAGAAGGAAGCAGGAGCTTTACCTATGGTAAAGCTATAGATCTGACTTGGTAGTACTGAGTGTCTTGACCACTGCTTCAATACATGGAGAAGCAGGTAGGTCCTTGTAGTGTGGGGACACAGCAGGTAATTACATAGGCTTGTTCAACCAATATACAAAAATAAATTAAAATGCACCATCCTCAAACCCTAAATCTGCAGATGCTCCAAGGGAACTTGTTCTACTAGGGAGAGGAATTGTTCCTCATGCCTTGAGGTAATCAGATACTTTATGAACAAACTTAATATAAATTCAGTGTAAACAGTTGATTTCTGGCTATTTCATAAAAGTTAAAATCATTTCAGGTGATTGCTAAACTTATGAATGGTGCAAAGTCAGTAATCCCATTCTGTTGAATTATACAACATTGCTGGTGATCAGAATGATTACTGGCTTCCACATTCTATGTAATGGAAATGAAGGGAGGGAGATGTTTGAAGACCAAATCGTGTGTGTTTATCCAATGTAGGATAACAATACTGATTTTATTAACATTTAAAAGGTATTTACTTACTATTCTGGTTCTGATACAAGATCTAGAGCCTTCATGACTTCTTCCAGCAAAGCATCAGGAATAAAGCCATTGTCTGCAAGAGAAAGAAAAAAGGATTAAGATATGGTATTGGCAGTGAGAGCATATTTTACACTGTTTATGTAGCAATAATCCAGTATGAACTTGGAACAGCGTGCTGGCTTTGTGGATCTTTATTAATGCTGAGGCTAATTTAGATTGGAGTTGTCAGCCTGCAACAGGAAGTGCAGATATCGGCACAATCTCCTTGTAAGGGATTGCAGAATAGTCACAGAAAAAGTATTTGGTTTTGCTGATGCAATGCCAAGTGTACTTTATTTTTTTTTACTGTGGATTCTCTCTCTCTAATATATATACATACATACACAGAGACAGATTTTAAATAATAATATTAATATTCTTCCACTAACCAGCCTCTCTCCTTTACAATCTATTGTGAATGCTGCAGCCAGAGTTATTAATCCTTCCCACCACTCTTCTTCTGCTGCATATCTTTGTGGATCTCTTCATTGGCTTCCATTTCACCTTAGAATCAAATTCAAGCTCCTGTGCTTTGGCTTCCTTCAAATCCCTTTACAACTCTTGTCCCACTTATCTTTCTGACCTGGTAGAAAAATTCCCCCCTAGCTGCTCTCTTTGCTTGTCCAATGACTACTAATGACTTCCTCACTCATAACCTCATCACATGTACAGCTCCAAGACTTTTCTAGAGTTGCCCTGACTCTCTGGAATGGTCTTCCTATTCGGCTTGCTCCTACTTCTTTAAAAGAGCCCATAAAACACATCTTTTCAAGCTTGCCTACCCATCTTCTTCTGTGTCTTAAAACCTCACTACTTCCCATCATTTCATATCCCCATCTTTTTTTGTGCTGCTTCCCCCACCTCCTAGATTGTAAGCTCTTCTGAGCAGGGTCCTCTCCTCCTCCTGTGTCACTGTCTGTATCTGTCTGTCATTTGAAACCCCTATTTAATGTACAGCACTGCATAATAATATAATAATAATAATAAAAAACAAGATAACAACAACAAGCATTTCATGACTATTTTTAAAGCATTGCTTTAAAGCACTAGTTTACTGTATGGTAATGGGGCTGATTTATTAAAAAGTTGCAATGAGATACCATCACTACTTTGTTGGCCCTTTATTCTTTTTTTTAACACTAAACTGAAATTAATTAAAATTGGTGAACATTCCTTTGAAACTAATAACTGATCCCAAATTGGTTTACACAACACATTTATTTTAATTTCCACATTTAAAAGTTAAAGGCTAGAGTGGCAATCAGGATGTTTATAACACACACCCACTGACCTCCATTGTGGTCCATGGCTTTCACCGGTATCACCACTTAGATAAACGGGTGTGGTAGTTAAACAGCCGGCAAACAGTAGTATTTACCATTCATTAAAGTTATGATGATGTGAGTTAATCAGCACTTATATAAGTGCTTGTGATCATTTCTCTGACATATAGCAGGCCTGAGAACCAGACACACACTCGCACATTCCTAGTTCTTTGCTGTAAAATGAATTATTCTTCTCACTGCAATCGACAATTTACACGTGGACTTAGGAATCAGTATTGCAACCACAAAGAGCTTATTGATCATTATGGGGATGTTTTTATTATCTCATATCAACATTTAGAAGCTGTAAAACAGTTGCTGTCTTCCTGTCCCCTTTATCAAGCACAATTTTTTGGCATATCTTTATTTGCATTTTCCAACAGTGATAAAAACAAACAATAATAGTGTACCACAATTCAAGAAACAGTTACAAAGAATTTAAAAGATATTGGACATACAATAACAGACATATCTAATCAAATAAACAACAAATGAACATAGCCTATGTAATATTGAAACCAAATTAATAACTCACATTGTCAAGGAAACTTATTGATATGAGTATACAGAAGCAGAGTACCCAAAGCATACATAATGTTATTGAGGCGGAATGACCGAATAGATTGCCCTAAGACCCTATTATAGGACGTCTAAATGTCCCAAAGTACCATTTAGTTTTTCAGTATCATACCAAGTAGTATGTTTGAATAGGGACATTAGATCCACCAATTGATCCCTTATTAGTTCTGTCAGCAAAAACATCGAGCAAGTTCTAAAGAAGCATCTAGTGTATTGTTCCTTATTATGCAAATTGTTAGGTTTATCCATGGGCATTAATTTGAGGGGAGGCCCCGTAACCTATGGTAGGGCGGGGGGTACCTGCGAAATCCACAATTTCAGAATAGCTTTCTTGGTAGCTAAAGCTAGGTACACACGTCAGATTTTTATCGCCCGATAATCGGCATCGGCCAATTATCGGGCGAAAATCTGCCGTGTGTACAGTCGGTGTCGTCCGGACGACCGACCTGCCGGATCCACGGACGATAGCCGATCCTAATGAAAGGGAAGGGGAGAGCGCGCAGCAGGGTGCCGCTCCGTCGCTCTCCCCCTCCCCTCTCCATAGAGCATGAACGGTGCTGTATGTACAGCATCGTTCATGCATCGTGCACTCCCTTGTCGTTGGAAAGGATCGTGAAAGATCCTTTCCAACGACAAAAATTGGAAGTGTGTACGCAGCTTAACAGGCATAAGATTTCCCATCTTGTCAACACTAATTGTTTATTGGAGTCATTGGATTCCAATTTATGTAAAAGACGGAGGATGGGACAAAGGTTGTGTTTCTTATTAGTTATTGTTGCCATATAGCACAAAGACTCTTCATCCAGCCAAAGCACATTTTTTTTCATTGGACATCAAAATAATTATGTACATTCATATCAATATAAGATTATTTGACTGCTCTGACTTATAAAATAAAAGATGGTGCAGTGCTTTGAAACAAAATGCTAAAATCAACAACCTGAATTTACGTGTGAGATGCAACACTAGATAGGAATTGCCTATCAACACTCATTTTTCATAACTGTTTTCCTAAGAGGAAATAGATTATGATGATTCTCCTGTGTCCAGGGTACAAAGCCAGGGTGTTAGATTCGTACACATAGATCAAATTAACAAGTTGACGTAATCAACAATGATAAATGTAGGTGATTTGTTTAAGTCCTAAAGGCAAAGCGCTGTTCCATAGGAACACATGCTGAGTTCCCTGGGTTTGACAGACACAGCACAGTGCAGCCCCTTGACTATCAGTGACTAATGATCGGGGGTGTCAAGAGGGAAACCTGCATGGTTTATGCCCAGAATTGTTACGGTGTGAGAGTTCCCAGATGTTCCCTATGCATCAGTCTTACCTCTCATTTACAAAAAGAGGTCATACATGATGCAGACACCCAGAATCAGGTCTATAGAATTACTAATCACTTGTGAGCTGATCTAGCACCACATATATTATCGACCTCCACTCTACTGATGTTTATTATGTCTCACTGTACACTCCACTAGTTGATCCCCATTCCCCCACCAATCAAAAATTGTATATTATATAGCAGAGGTAGGCAAAATTTCTCAGGGGCCACATGGAGTTTTAAAATTTGACAGATGGATTGGGCCAGTATCAAATGGATGGAGATTACCTAAAAGTAAAAGAAAACTTACATTCAATTTCAGTGGGAACAGCGTTGTTGGTCACCCTTTTGCGCCAGGGGACAATTTTGAAGCAATATTTGATGTGCCAGAATTAAAAAGCCAAATGGGCCTTAGTTTGTGGGTTGCGTTATATAGTATGGTATTATACAGCAGTCCTTAAAATCTCATGAAAGCTTTAGCATTAATATCATTTGTTTTCAAATTTATTTAAAACTGCAGATTTCAATAAAATACCTGCTGTTCTAAATAAGAACTTCCTGCTATAGAATGGAAACACCCGATCTGCTAATTGTGTCCTCATTAAGATTTTCTTATTCTTCTTCTAATAAAAGTTTGGATTTTTCCTACCTTTCAGAAAGGATGAATCAAACACATCAATTAAAACCCGATAGGAGTTCCTAATATCTTCCCACTTTATCAAATATTCAAAACTACTCCCAAACTTTGGAATGTGTAAATCCCTTTGCTTTAAGAATGTGAAACAATTGGCTCTAGATACACTTTTAATAAACATTTTAATCAAAAACAGATAAATGATTTTGGTGGAAAAATTATTCCAATACACCCATGATTTTTTTTTTATTTAAATGATCATTATCAAGCAAAAAATTGAGTATTAAATAGAACAATCCATTATTTATTATGGCCTTTCTACAACTTTTAAACATGGGGACCCCTTGGAAAGACTTTCAGGGAACCCCTGCTATAATTACTATACCGACAGCTCACAGTACATTAGTGTGGTGGTCATTGGGAAGAATGCCTCTTACATTGCTTCCCATTGGGAAGAAAGTCATCCTTACAGATAGTCAACCTGATCATTGGAGTGTCTTAAATGGACCTGAGAGGCACAACCTCTGAAGAAACTCCAGCGTTACACTGAACCTTGGTTGTGAAACACCGATTTAACATGTGTATAGCCTGTTTGCATTGATAGGCAGCTTCACTTTCAGTGACTATCACTCCGTACAGTCGGGTGGAGGGCTTACATAGACACAAGCCCATGCTAACAAATTTCCCCCCCTCATTTTATTGGGTCATTGGTTCTGAGCTATTGACTGCCAATTGGTTACCATTTAGGAGGCTTATAAAGCACTTTGCTGCAGGAACAACACATGGCCAAGCAAGGTAATAAAATAAATTCACTGACAAGTGAAAAAGCAATAAAGTGCAGCTAAAGGGGAACTTCACATAGAAGTAAAAAAAAAAAAAAAAAAAAAAAAAAAAAAAGTGAACCGGACAGCTTTTTTATTGAAAAGACACATGCTGGGTCCATGCCTGCCCCCAACATTCACAGGTCATGGTGCACATATGGAAAAATGGAAAATAATTTATAGGTTTATTGGGGCTTCTTTCTTCCAAGGGTCTATGGAACCATCAGGATCTCATGACTTGTAAGAGCTGCATTTTTCCGAGAAAGGTTGCTTGAATTTCTAAAATTACTTTAGAGTTATGTTGTGTGGTGTATTTGTATGTAAACCACTCCACGTTAAGTAAACTCTCACAGCTTTTATATAAAAAGAACCAATCTACATATCGTTCTAATTAAAGAAACTTTGTAAACAGCATTTACAGCTCAGCTGACAAAAAAATGACATAACCATAGAGAACTGTAATGTACACAACAATAACATATCCAAGCTGTGAACGGCTGAGAAGAACACATAACTGGAAAACAATTAGGGCATCTGGAACTTTCTTGTAATATTAATTGTGATGGAGATTTGTACCGAAATCCTCCATTTCAAAAATCCCAATTTTTCGTGAACAAGGAAACAGACTACTAAAATGGACAATGTAGAAACCCTATAATCTGTAAAATCAGCATTTTTCAAATCGAGCGCAAAAGGTTTACAACCCAAAATTTTTTCAGGTCCCCGAAAGAATTGAACCTGGGCAGATTCTTTCATCATATCTGGTGACAACTTCCCAAGATTGGGGTTCCCCTTAATATGCAAAAAGGAAGTAAAGGAAAACCGTTCAAGGGACGGAAAACCCATAGAGGGATTTTTTTTTTAATCATTTCCCTACTCAAAGTTTTCAATGCAAATAAATTTTGCATTTTAGCAATGCAACCGCTTTAATGTTGTCCCATTTTCTACAGTCTGAGATTTCTTTGGTCACCCTTTTGTTGTCAAAAAAAAAAAAAAAAAAATATATTTGTAATTTTGTTTTCACTAAATGAAGTGACCATACACAGGTTATGCACACATGCTAGATCAGCCTTTCTGAACATTTTGAACATGGGGAAACCCTTGAAATAACTTTCCGGTCTTGGAGAATCCCTGCTAATATTTATGATGTGTCCAACTCATCGTACATTAGCCTGGTGGTCAATGGAATTGACTGCCTGTTACATTGGTGGCCATTGGGAAAATGTCACCCTTAGAGATAACCAAAAAGATAATTGGGGTCAATTTAACCAGAGAGGTACATATTGCTCAATGTTTGAGGAACCCCTGGTAACCTCTGGAGCAGCGGTCACCAACCAGTGGTCTGTGAGAAAATTTTGGAAGTCCGTGGCTCCGGTCGGTGCACCCCTGATTGGGGTCAGGAAAAGGACGCCGCTGGAGGGAAACACAGGCCAGAGCCGCAGACCACGTCCCCAGTACAGTTCTCGGGTCAGGGAGGGGGGCGGGCTGTGTACCTGCACACAACCCGCCCACTCTCCCATCACAGGCTCAAATCGGCGATGGGAGTGTGGGCGGGGTTATGCCATAATGACGTCACTCTGGAGGAGGTTTCTCCCCCTTTGAGTGCCGGTGATTTTAGTGGTCCACCAGACCAAAAAGGTTGTCGACCACTGCTCTGGAGGAACCCTGGTTGGGGATCAATGTGCTAGATGATTGTTACCCCAGATGAACAAATGTGCTCATGCTTGGCCAAATTTAGGGTGTATACAGCAGTCCTCCAACATCTTCATCCATTTTCCCTGGAGTATTTATAAACAACGGAGCAAGGTACGATCATACTTCTTTGGTGGAGAACACGGCAGAGTGCCTCCTGCTTACTCCTCTCCAAAGAACTTAAAGTGGACCTAAACTCAATGTTTTTACTTTACATAAAAGGGTAGACAAACCTTTGATATAAAGTAAAAAAATAATCATTTTCTGTTTTGATCACCGCAGCGCAGTGCGAGACCAGGTGACAAAGCCAGGAAAAGGAAAAAGAAGACCCAAGATGGCCACACTCTGCTCTTCTTCCATGCTAAGAAGAAGAAAATTCCAGGACTGCACAGGGCCATATGAAGGAAAGGTTCAGCAGCATTGAGGGACTTGCGGGATTAAAGGTTTAACAGCAGTGTTCTAGTGTCACTGGAAATGATCAGGAAGGAGATGCAATATGTGTACATAGCTTTAATTTGTCCCCTTGCTCTTATGATATTGGCCTTGTCACGCTCCATTGTTACCCACCACACTGACTGGCTACCATGAATTCATATGTTCCCTGTGAGTAAATATGTGTACTACAGGGAAATCTATGTGATCAATACTCTTAAAATTACACTTAGAAAATAGATAATTTTGCAAATATGTGGAGTAAGGGCAAGGGTTCATGGAACAGGAATGTTGACAAGTTACTCTGAGGGACAAAGGTATTTAGAGTCACATTGCAGTGTTAAGTATATCCCAGACAAAAACCTGTCATATATATAGCTGCTATATGTAGCCCACATTCCTATATGAATTGTGATAACATACCTGGGGATGAAGATATGGCACAGGCCATATGGATTGTCCATATCCAACTTAGCAAATACTTCTATCGTATATAACAGGGCTGAGACCCCTGAGGTGACTAATCGGACTGCATGCGTCAGCTAAACACAAGCATTTTACTTCTATGCCAGCTCGACCAGCTGTACCAGTCTTGTTCTCCCCTCTACATATGTTTCTTATGATAATGTTTAGAAATAACAAAGCTGAGAACTAACTGCAAAGTCAAATTCCTACATCCAAATGAAGTGTCTGATACATCAGACATAACACATCATCACTGGCAGGGGAAGCGTTTGTCATTAAGAAAATAATAGAAAAATCCAGCCAAGCAACTAATAAACGGCTAAAACGCAATTGGTAAATATTTTTAAAAAACCATCGTTTTTATTTATGCCCGCCAATAGTATTTCTCCCTAAAATGAGATTTTAATTGGTCGCGCGCAAGTTTTAAACTCCTCGCGTTCACGACCCATACCTGTAAACTAAGATGATCTGTTCCTGGTTCCATTCATAGACTGAACACAGACCAACTTACAACATTAGGGCTCTATTCATAACTAAGTGTGCATTTATCAGTGTTTTGAGGCTGCCATCAAGGTCCTAGTTCAGGCACTTTCCTTCACAGGGTTATAATGCTGTGTTCCTGTCTCCCAATTGTCTACCAATTGTGCCCCTGCATTGAGATTCTGATGAAGACAAGTGCTTGCTTCAAAACACAATAAGCAGGAAAGGTCCAGCAACAGGGTACTCAGCCTGAGAAATGCTATGTAGCCATTGCTGGAAGACATGTAGACATAGGTGGATGAAAAGAAGCTGCAGGAGCCAAGCTGGGGAACAAATGGCTAGACGATGCTGGAAGTATTCTGGTAAGGAAATGAGGTGGGTTCTATGCATATTTATGCAGTTTTAAATGCACATTGTGAGAAGCTCACAGTGTGCAGTGCAAACAGAGTACATTATAGGAAGCTGTACAATACTGCAGAACCCAGGCTGGAGCTGAACTTTCAACTGTTTTGTATTTCGGTTGTGTATTGAGCTGTTTGCCTGGAGTTCAGCTTTAAGAATCCAAAGAGAAACCTAAAACCACAAAGCTGAAGTTTTACAGGAAGAGTCACAAGGGAAACATGATTTACAAAGCAGATAATAAAATGGTTTATTTAATATAAATTCCATTTTTAAATTCCTATTAACCTGTAGAACTTTGTGGTGGTTCTCAGACATTGCAGACCAATTATCAGACTGGACACAGGCAGACCGGATGCACTGGATATATCCATTATGTATACAAACCTATACAGCACAATGCTTATCTGTACAATATAAAGTCAACGCAGTGCCAGGGTCCCACACATGATCCTCCGGCTCAACGCTGTGAAAATATCTGCTAAAATATTTACTGGTCTCCAGTAATAAGGCCGAGGCTTTACAAGGCTCTCTGTACGGCTTGATCAAGTTTCTTCTGTCAATTAACATAAAAGTTAATTCAGTCTCCAGCTGGGTTTCCCGTCCTCAGCTTCTCTTGTAGCAAGTCAGATAAAAATCAGGAGCCTTACATCCTTTCAGCTCACTGTTAGTGATCTGTGCGTCCTCTCTGCTGAGGCTTTGCCTTAATTCCATTTCAATTTGTTATTGGAAGAATATTTTAATTCCAGGCTGACCACAGTGGTGTCACAAAGGATGGATATTCTATTGAGTGTCAGCTGAGCTTATAATAATAATTAGATTTGACTTTAGTTACAGTTTATAAGCATTATAAAAGACTTGGATGTAATAGCTGAGCAGCGTCACTTTAATGATCTGTTCTTCCCGCTGGAAGTGATGGAATGTAGGAGATTTATTGTATTTGCAGCTGCCTCCCATACTTGGGAACAGTCTTAAATTTCAAATATTGTGCCCTGAATATTTTGGCCAAGGAAAAATCCCAGTGCCATTGACAAAGCTTATAATAAAATCAGTAAATTTATTTGTTTTTAAGCAGCCCTCCAGCCTTCCCTTCAGTCTTTCACAGCTGTACCGGCTTTTCTCCTGTATTGAAATTGCTTACTTTGATTACAATGATGCTATGAGTTTCTCACAATGGGGCTTCCCCAAGACTGGATCAAACCTGGAATGTATCTGGTCCAGGACTCAAAACATATGCTAGCAAATAGCAAATGACTTAGGAGAAATCTAATCCAGGTTTGCTGGATCACCCAGCTTCCCTGATGAAAGCCTTGTGGAGCTTTTAATAAATCAGGCCCAATGTGCATTAAAAGCTGCAGCAAGTCATTGGCTTATTGATTTTTGTCAAACTACTCCCAATGGCCAGCCCACCGTTTGCATCAGAGCTGAGGGCTACTGATAGTAGTATGGATGTAGAGTGCTGTGATGTCTTCAGGAAGCTCTGTACAGCACTCAGCTGGACCCTCCCACCAAAATAAAGTAAATTTTATAAACAGAAAAGATTTATTAAAACATTGTACTAGTATCTTGATAAGCAAGAAAGCAGAAGCAGATTAAACTTCAGCTTTAATCTTCATCCAAAGCCTAAACTTTTTTCTGTTTTGGACAGAACAATGATGGATCAGAACTTTCGTTAAGTTTTCTATCACTACTTGTGTACCCATTAGAAAGTATCAACCTTTTTATTATTGTCACTGGGATTGTTGATGGAAAACCCAACTTTTGCTGTTACCCCAAAGTTGCAAGAACAAGAATACAGAGAAAGTTATCCAGCGGGGACACTTGTTCCAGTGACAACTAAGACATTTACGTAACACATTGACTTAGACTGCTGTGTGTCCCTCTCCCTGTCTATCAGCTGCTGCAGGGATATTACAGCAGGTTATAATGCAAATAGAATAAATTCAATGAAATATAAGTAGATTTTTTTTTTATCTTCCTGGAGTTCAGCTTTAAGAAGCTGCTATCAATCCGTCTCAGTTTCAGTTATGTATGGGCATATTAAACATCATGACAGCAACAGTTGTTACTTAATACAATTTACAGCACTATATACAGAATCATAAAAAAAAAACACACCTTCTGGATCATATGTTTGGAAAATCCGCCTGGCTTGTTCTGTAGGAGACTCTGGGGCAACAAGAGTAATTTCCTATAAAAATAAAAATAAAATATTGTATTACTTATACAAAAAGTACTATCTTTATGAAACACGATCTAATACCATTGCTGCAGATGAAACAGGCACCTGCCAGGCACGTTACTGAAAGTACATTTAGTAATCAAACCATCTTTGGTGAGGTCTGTCATATTTAGGGGCCTGCCAGACCCAGTGCCACACCCTGCCAGACTCAGGGCTGATATCGGACACAAATCTTGCGTGTGTACAGGGCTTGTCGCCCATCGCCCGAATGACTGTCCTGGCGTCCTAGAGTCCTCTACCCACATAGAAGCTATTGTAGGCAAATGATGGAGCTGCTGATAAGTCCTTCTAAACCGAACTTATTAAACTATATCTTTACGGATTTGGATTTGTACCACAAAAACCCTAATATTGGAACAGAAGAAGGTTTGACTAAAACTTTTTACTAAAAGTTGGAAATGCACAATTGTCTAAAGCAGGTATGGGCAAACTTTGTCCTCTTGAGCATTTTATTCTGAACCACTTTTTTACAGAATTTATATCAGTTCATACAAACATTCTCCATCTATCTAATACTGGCCCTGCTGTTCAGTCTAATTTTTTAAACTTATTGTGGCCCGAGCCAAAAAATTTACCCACCCCTGGGCCACAACGTCTTTGTATGTAATGTCTGTAACAGTGTATTATACTTTGTTAGAAAAACCCAATCAATATATATTTTCTTTTTTTTTTTGGTGGGAATTCCACATTTCTAGACATATATAATTGAACACCAAAGAACAGGCATAGCAAGGGCTGCAATGGGCTTGGAGCCAGCAAATTGGACCATGGAAACACATTGAGATTTATGTTCTGACGTCATCTATTGACCATAACTTTTATGCACATGTAGCCCTTAAAAGATACAAGGGAACAGATTTCAAAGGCAAAAATAACTGACATGTTTGGACAGAAGATTAATAATTGTTTCCAATAAACCCCACAAATCCGTATGGGAAAGTGCAGCAAACAGGCATAAAATGTGGTGGATGGGTATAGTAAGTGTGCAGATCAAGACTAAGTACAATAATTTATAGGCTGGGGGTGAAAGGATGGAGAGAATATAAAGAACAGACACTGAGTAAGGTTAGAGAAAGCCAAGCCATCAAAGAAAACAACTGAGTGCTGTACTTTCTCTGGATTTCCTCTAAATAAGTGCTGTGACTGCAAAGTGGACAGGACAGCGGAGCAGAATGGTGATAAAAGTGAAAGTCATTTTCAGCGTGGGATTGTTATCGTTGGGTGCAGCATAAGGTTTAGAATAGTGTAGACAGGTTTATAATGGTGTGGGGGATAAGTTTAGGTTCAGTAATATGGGGGTTCTTTAAAGATATCTGTCACAGATTAGCCCTCTCTGCAACCTCTTACATTTTTACAACCTCCTACATTTTTACAATTTCGCAATTTGGTGGGGAATAGACAATGGAAATGCTTTCTTCTAGAAAATCAGTTGTCTGTAGCTCAAAAAAAAAAAAATTACATTCTTTTTTTAATTAAATGATTACTGTACTATGCTTTTAACAGTGCATTAGGCTGGTAAACTTTCCGAAAAGCCAGAGGACAGTCTTCCCACTGACCACCAACTTGAAGAGGTTTTATATTCACAAAACCATAGCTGCGGCACAGGAGCACATTGCTCATCCTCTATAGACTTTCTTATTATTTTGGTTTTCCGGCTGCAAATGGCTGCAAACCATTAATTTTATATTGGGAATGTCCAGGTCATTGCAAATGGTATGCACGCTTCCCATAAGTACCACTATGGAAGAATGTTGGGACACCAGACGCCAGAGCTGTAAACGTTTGTTCTTGCATTACTATTCGCATGAGCAGTAGTGCAGAGGACCATTAAAAAGAAATCTGGCAGAAGTGTTCATAAGTGTTACTACAAGTGTTACACAAAATTCATATTATAATATATTCCATCTAGAGTACAAATTTCATTGAAGTATTTAGGATCCCTCATCAAAAAATACAATACAGCTCCTAGTATCAAAAACTATTGTACCACTTTAGAAAGACTCAAAAATTTAAGTGGGAAAAGAAAATGTAAAAACCAATAATTTTAATTTAAACATTAGCAAAAGTTGGTGTAGGCTATGCTATGCTTCCTCAAAATAGAGATTTGCTCTTAATGAATGATAATTTGCTGACCGGTGAAGTTATATTTAGGAAGCAGTAGGAAATGTGGAGAAGGCATAGCTTCTTCTCCAGCAAGGAGAACAGTGAGTAGTACAATATTGGCATCAGTAAGGGCAGAATCAGAGCTGCCTTGGGATTGAACTATCCTGCGCATGTTCCGGTGGATGGCACTTTGCCAACTTCTCGGTCACACACTGCAGTACTGGTTCTTATATAACACCAGTGTCTGCCATATGACTGCTGGTGGCAGTGAGTGGTACTGGTACCACTTACTGCCATCCTCATTCATTCTCTATGAGTCTTCCGCAGGCAGAAGCTATATGTAGTGTCTTCCCTGGTTCACTGGCATAAAGAAGAGGTAACCGCACCACAACCTCATGGCCAGTATGAACACAGCTATTGTTTTGGGATTAAGGCCATCAGAGGCAGAAGTGTTTTAAATGCTCTCACTGCATATATACAGCTACAAAGATCAAAGCACATTTTTAGATAGAAATCAAGACAAAAATATATTTCTTTCAGTGTATTGCTTAGTCAATGCCATTTTTAGAGGCTCCCTATAGTATAGCAAATCTTCACTTTTTGATTCCAGGTCCAATTTTCTATACTGACTGCAGTGTACATTTGAATAAATGGATGCCAAAAACAAACAATATATTTTAAATAATCTGTCTTTGTAACATATCACTGTAACAAAAGCTCAAATGCTTTGGTAAAAAAAATAAACATTTACAAGAGGTTTCATTATAAAATTCCTAGCCACATTCTTCAATTTCCCGCAGGTGACCATCTTGCCAAACATGAGAATGATTCCCACAGTCTTCCACCTACGCCCTATCTGTGAATGTACTTCATATCTTCCAATTGTGTATTAGGTGAAAAAAAAAATATAAGCAGAATTTTTTCCCTATAAAAATATATTTTGAAATTTAACAGCATCATAACCTTAAAGTATATTAGGTAAAGGCATTTGTTAGGATTTGGATAAGGTTAGGGTTAACCCTTTGTCATGCTGACTGTATCCCAGCTGGGGAGGTTTTTTTTTTATCCTAATGACCACAGTCCATGTAAAGGTAAATCCAACTTTTGGAACAGTCATCAGAGCAAAGGTGGAACAAAATTCTCCGACAGGAACACCTGTTAGCTTAGCTTTTGGAATAAAAAGTTCGGTTTGGAGCAATTTCCTCTCCTTTTTTGTTTCATCATCAAGGACAGGATGTAAAGGGAAATCTCTCTATTAGGATGCAGGTAAGCATAACTAGATAGGGGTTTTAACCTATTACTGCCATAAAACAAATAAAATATTGTTGGCTGGGCATACACTTTAAAGCAGCAGTCCTAATAATAGTGGAATCATGCTTCAGTGTCTGCTTTCAAGTAAAACTTTTTCTCTAACCCCACATCCATACCGGTATACTTTACATTTGCTTAGCAGACATTGGCTACACACAGTCAAAGTAATGCTCAAACTTGCAGACATATCTGTATTTCTGAACCCAAAACTAAATGAGCACACCTGCAATAGTCAATGCAAGGTTCAATTTTACGGTAACTTGGAGTTTAGCTATAAAGTTGGACCAAACTGATTACTGATGGAGAAAAGACTGAGGAAATGCTTTCTTCTGCCTACAGCATACTCAACCAGGATTCCATGAAACCCTAGAGTTCTTCCAAAGGTTTAACTGACACCAATGAACTTTTTGGCCACCTGTAGGAGTAATTTTCTTCCAACATACCACCAAGCTAATATACTATGTGCTGTGGGTATAGTAGTCATAGCTGGGGTTCACCTAGACAGAAGTAAGGCTATTGTATTGGAGCTGATGGACTTAAAATGATAAAATAAATGGCTTTTCTGAAAAATGATACTGTTGCTGTACAACATGTCAGGAATTTGCTCATCCAGGCTGGAAGGGAAGTTCAGAAGGCCACTGCTCTAATGATCTTTCTATAAAGACAGATGACTTCCTTTAACAAAAAAATTGCACAATCATAAACAAGGATGTACCTAGAAATACACGAGCCCCATGGCAAAAGTTTGATGAGGTTGTGATGAGGTGGATTAGTCTACAGCTGTATGTACACCATTTCAACATTCACTGTCCAAAGAGAATAGCAAATCATGAACCTCAATAATGGCTCCTTCACATTTGTGGTGAGGGATGGGGTAGGGCAATGTCTGACTGAACACTGTCTGCTAATGGCAAGAATATAAATTTTGGGTGGACAGACACTCAGCCAGGTCTAATGTAATTAGTAAGACTTACCAATACAAATAGTTCCATGCTATCTCATTGGCTAGATGGAGCTCTGAAAGAAGTGCTTGAGTCTATACCAAGGCAACACATCTGAGCATGCAAAGTAAGAGTACAGACAATGCTACCAGGAAATAAAATTCAATAGATGAAAAAAAGCATTCTCAACCTAAAATGGTCACTGATCACATAGAGAACTTGCGCGATGAAAAGGTTAATTACAACTGCATATACTTAGTAGCAAATAACTGATAGACTTTGGTCCTTTATCAGCATATGTAACATATATAGAAATATATATTTAAATACAAAAAATGTCTGTGCACTTTTTGGGTAGAATCCCACTATATATTTCTTTTACTGTCCAGAGCCATCTGGTAGTCTGGCATTTACAGTGGACGTAATATTTCTGTCCATCTCCCTGCACATCATTCCGAACAGCTTGAACTCTTCCATGTCACACATTGAGTTTATACGAGCTGACTAAGGCTACGAGGTTAAAACTAATTCTTACATGACAACATCTGTAAACTCACCACATGGACCAAAACATGTCATGCCTAATTTAAGTTCTAAAAACTACCTCTAAGGGCTCATACATAAAAGTTTTTAAGGAAAAGCTTGGTGACCATTTTGGATCAACTGTTTGGTCTATGTAAGCTGTCATTGCTGAACTCATTCTAAAGAATGCTAACTGCTTGGATGTAAAGATGATTTGTTAGGACAACTTATATGGCAATTAGATGAACACCTGAGCTGCATATTTATTCTGGGTCCGTAAATCAGATGGTAATAAAGTGGAATTAAAGAATCCATGATCAGGCATTATTGTAGAAAGGGACAAACAATGTCGCTTTTGCAATAATCCCCCCAACCAACATCGGTCTGAATGTCTGGAAAAAAACTCTGTTGTGCATGTGTAGTTTCAGCTTGGTTGCAAGGTCAATCCCAAATTCCCCTTTGGGTGCCAGGAATGAATGTCATTCTAGCCAATCAAGAAGGTCAAAGATAGTCGTCTGGAAAAAAAAGAAAAAGATGGCAATGTCTTGCAAGCAAACAGCAAAATTTAGTTCTGCTGTAAAGTCAGAGGATCTGAAAACCAAACAAGCAAGTAGGATTTTTTTTAAACCAGTAGAGAAATGTGAATTTACAGAGTCTCATATATGCATAGTGAAATTTCACTTTAATCCGATCAACTGGGTTTGTTGGGCGGGTAAGTGGTGACATCACTGACCATTCAAACTGCACAAAGGAATATGGGTAGTAACAAAAACTGCACTATACCAAGAGTCTTGTTACCCTCCAAACAATACAATCATATACGATATGGCAAAAACATTTATGGATAGCTTACCTTTATACCTAGAGCTCACTAAACTTTAATTTAAAGTTACCCCTCCCATTTGTGATTAAAATAGGAAGACTTTTTGGAGAGTGTTTATGGGACTTAGGCTACGTACACGTCAGATAATTCTCATTCAATAATCGCCTTAGGGCTGATATTGGACAAGAATCTGGCGTGTGTACAGAGCTCGTTGTCTGAACGACTGTCAAAACGACTGTCTTGGAGGATCCACGGACAACGAACGATCGTAATGAAAGTCAAGGGGAGTGAGAGCAGTGGGGTGCTGTTGCGTTGTTCTCCCGTCTCCTCTCCCCATAGAGCAGAAAAGCACTTTCATGCATTGTGTAGTCTTTTGTCATTAGAAAGGATTGTAAAATATCCTTTCCAACAATTCTTGCAAATGTGTACCCTAAGGTACTGATAGTAAGCCTAAGGTACTGACGTTGGACAAGAAAAATTGGCTTGCAGTTGGTGTTCTAATTCCCCCCAAAAGTGTCCAATAAGGGTTAAGGTCAGGGTCTTTCCATGCCACTCCTGATCCTCCAGACTAAACTCATTAAACCATTTCCTTATGGAGCGGGCTTAGGAATGATGGGAGAAGGTTAAAAACTCACAACTGTATAAGGTAGCATTAGACGTACTCTTCACTGGAAACACCTGATCTTAATCAATTAGAGGGGTGTTCAGACACTTTTGCTGATGTAAGTAGATGTGATGGTCAGTGGTCCACACACATGTTCACTATCTGTAGTGCAGCAGTGTAGTATATCAGATGTTGTAAGATCATACAAGTGCTTAACTTTAAAGGGACTTTATGAGGTTAAAGAGGTCCTATAAATGTCTCCTCCATGTGTTGGGGGAAGGAGTTGCCCATTAGGAAACTGAATTTTCTAATACTGCAGTATCCACTAACTTAAATAGCAGATATTGGCCAGGACCCATCTTAATTTGAAATAAATAGCATGCATTCTGCACAAACAGCAAAACACAGCTTAAGAATTGTTACCAGTTGTATCAAATGTCATGAAGCTGATGCATTTTTAAGCGGCCGTATTTCTGCTGAGGCCGCCTTCGGGGATCAATGAGTAAATGTTGGATTGCTTCAATTTTAATACTGTATATAATAAACACTAAAGGGTCACAGGCACTTTGTCATCTGAGCAGAGAATAGTCGTGTTGTGTGAGCAGTGTTTGAATCGGCATGTGTTCTTAGTAATGTTTAAGCTCTCGGGGGAGAGACACTTTATTTCATAGACACGTATGGAAGTGGCACTCCTGCCAAGTGGAAAACTTCCTTTTTTTTTCCTGCGAAGGCACATAGTGTTTGTTGGGTCAATTATAAAGTCACACGCTAGAAGTTCATTATCTCAGAGTAAACTAACTAGTGTATTGTTTCTTTAAGTGAACTTGTCAGGACAGAATAATATGATCTGTAAGGTTTTCATTTGTTATGTGTATTTATTGAAAACCCCTAACATTTAATTTCTTATATTTACTGCCTTGCGGGAGGTTAGATATACTATAAAAAGCAGTCTGGTATATCTGTTTGATAGGTGCGCAATAATACCTGTTCATCTTACCAAATATTAAAAAAAAAAACAAGGTAATGCCAGAAGTCATTAGGCCTGATTTATCAAAGCTCCCCAAGGTTGGAGAGTAAACTTTCATCAGTGAAGCTGGGTGATCCAGCAAACCTGAAATGGATCTGGTCCAGGATTGAAAACAATTGCTAACAAACAGCAAACTACTTTTAGAAAATCCATTCCAAGTTTGCTGGATCATCCAGCTTCACTGATGAAAGTGTATCTTTCTCCAGCTTTGGAGAGCTTTAATAAATCAGGACCAATATCTCTATGCTTGTTGCAGGTCAGAGACTGAGAAGTTTCGGCATAACAGTCAAGAACTAAAATTTCCTAAATGAGAAAAGTCAATAACGACAGTCACTTTACCAGAAGCTACCATATCCCAGTTTTGACTACATTGTTTTATAGTAAACATTTTAGGAGAAAACTTTCTCAGAGTGTCAACCTCCTACTGAAAATACTGGTCGATTGGTTGATATGATGGCCAGCTGGATTTTATATAATTATAAATATGATCACTTAGACCTAGAGCTTCAACATAAAGCATTTTTCGTATCCACTAATTGGAAGCCAAGTGGGAAAGACATCAATATGCAACCCCAGGTGCAAACACTGCTTTGCTATGTTAACCCAACATATGGAATGGTCATCATGGCCAACGTTCAAGAAGAAGGCTTTAGTCGTGACAATGTGAACACAAAGAAGCCACAGCTGTAGAATGAATTGAGATCTGGTAAAAAGTATAAGGTATTCTAAGGACAGTATAAGCCATCACTAAGAGAGAAGACATGGAAACCTGAGACCCGCATAGTCCAGCACCCTCCCATATTCTAGCCAAAACATGAAGGTATTTTGGGTTCTCATCTCAAGTTGAGTCAGATTTGCCCTAACCACAGAAAGATAAACACATGTGTTTTCATGTTTATGCTGTTAATGTGGACAGTTATTTATTTACTGTGTAGAAAAGAAAGGTTTCTGGGATAGTTCCATCAGATGCCATCACAGCTTTGTATTCTCATGCCAGTTTCCTGGGATCTTGTTTTTCTGAAGAGGGACTGTCATATTTTCTAAAGGTTGAGTGCAAAACTCAACCTTTTTATGTAACATACAGAAGTTCCTTGTGGGTTTAGGACACAAATGTAAACAAGCACGAGGGACCAGTCGTCTACTCCTGTGACTTGTGACATAAAATGAATGTTAAAAAAAGGTGTTAACTCAATAACTAACTGGAGAATGTAAAGACTACACATGCCACCGAAGAAATAGATTTTGCTCAATACATATGGTACAATAAAGGTCTTATGTTCATAAGTTTTACAAAAAAAAACATCTTATTGTAGCTATACCAAAGTGTATTACATTTATCCACTAACGGTATGGGTGAAGGAGGCTGGACTAAACAAAGTTTTCCTGTTCTTGTTCTATAGCTTAATTTATGGGTAGAAAGAGGTTGGTCATCATAATGGTATAATCGAAGAGTATTGTAATCTCATTTACAAACGCAATTCACTATTCCAGCTTCCTCAGGGGAGGTTGAGACACATAACATAAAATTATTTGTGATTGATGGCGTTAGTTGGTAAAGAGCCAGGAGGATACACCTAGATGATGTCGGGAGGAATTATGAGGTTGACCTTGAGAAGTGTAGGAGAAAGTACGGGTTAACTCTTCCACCCTGTGCAGACAGTCTCCTTCTGTCATGTAGTGGAGCTGGTAGGTGCTTTCTGCCTACCTGAAGGCGGCGTTATGAATTTGGATATTTTAGGAGCAGATATAAGTGAGTTTATGTGGCCAAAAAGCTTTGCCTCCTCTACATCTCTTCTGACAAATGCCATAATTGTTAGGCTCAGAGTCGAGGGTGGTGTATCTCCTACAATTTCTGGAATCGGAAATGTTAAAACCTCAAAATGTAGGTTTTAGATGAAACTGGAAGGTTTAGAACCTCTGTCACGGTTTAGCCCATTTAGGTGAGATTTCATCTAAGTTACTTTTAGAACAGGAAGCAATGGGAAATGTCCCTAAGGAAGACTTTTGTTAGGCTGGGATTCACAGAACCTTTGAGTTTTTGAAGAGTTTGTAGGGGTTTCCTTGGGAATGCCAGTTTTATTATCTGCTCATACAACAATAATAATAAATATATTGCCACCAAATAATGGTGCTTTTTAGAACCACAATTTAAATCTGCTGATAATCCATAGTTTTATTGATTACAGCATTTTAAAATACAAACACACGTCATAAACTGGAAGTGGGATCAGAGATGGCATTTTCTAAACTATGTTGCTACTCCTGCATCCGAAGTTGAAAAAGAAAAATATATATATATATATAAAAAATATATTTATATATATATATATATATATATATATATATATATATATACACACATACATACAGTGGTACCTCGGTAAGTCTGCTTTGGAATAAGTCCAACTTGCGCGCTACCCTTATTTACCTCTCTCCAGACAAAGCCACGACTGCCCACGGGCGTCAGTACGCCAGTTACTACCATTCACTGAACAACCCGCGCTATATCTCTCTGTGAATTACATCACATCTCCTCCTTCTCCCTTCTCAGCACCATCCTAGTAGGCACTGGACTCTTCTCGGTAAGGTAAAGTGAGGTTAACTTTTCATTTATTTCATCTAATTGCTTTTGTATTTATGTATTTTAGTATTAAGCACTGTTTAAATTATTTTATACAGCTCCATCAATGTATAATATGCCAACAATAGGATTTTTTTTTTTCATGGGAATGCATTAATAATTTTTCTTGTATTTCTTATGGCAAAAATTTGTTTGGTATAAGTCCCGTTTGGTATAAGTCCAAGGATCTGGAAGCGATTAAGGACTTATACCAAGGTACCACTGTATAGATATATACATACATACATTCTATAAGATTTGAGTGGATGGTAAGATTCCATTGAGGTTAACCATAAAGTGGTACATTTCATCTGCCTGTTATTATACTAGGCTTGAATATAGTATATCAAAACCAAGAGCCTTAGGAGGTGTTAAGAAGCAAAGACATAAAAATCACAGGCACTCTGTATATCTTATTTCCTGATTTTTACAGGAAAAAGTCTTTAATATAAAGAGTTAGGATCAAAAGGAGCACTTCATCTTAAATGATTGTTTTTTGCATTATTTTTGACCACAAGTAGATAATGCTGAGTGCTAATGTATATTGTGATTCAGTTTGTTACACACAGCACCATGAACTGGTATAACACCAATACATACCAAGATTCTCTATCTAATAGCATTTTGAGAGGGGGAAAAATATTGGTTTATACTTGAGTATATACATAATCATTTTTCACAGTATCAAGGACTGGAGTAAGAATTTGTGCTGCCCACAGTAACGGTTTATAATGTCTAGTTGAGAACATGAAATGAAGAGAAAGAAACGAGATCTATTATGCATGTTTTCAAAATACAATACAGCTCTTCTAGTGTCGTAAGCATTATAAAATCCCAAAGCATTTTCTCATATTGGGCCTGATTTATTAAAGCTGTCCACGGCTGGAGAGGATACACCTATATTGAAAAACTTGTTTCAATATTTTGTTTCCCTTACCAAACAAACAAATAAGATTGTCCAACTTCTCGGATATGCATACTCGTCAGACCTTTTGAACTTAGTTGAAAAGTGTACTAGCCAGACAACTTAAATCTATAGAAGCAGATTGGCATTGGTAGCTCACATGTCTCTCTTTTAAGAGTTGCTTTAAATTTTTCAAGAGCATATTCTTTGCAATTAAAATAGAGATATGTACAGGAATTGAAGGGAAGACTTGATTACCAAAATGAAAAAAATATGAAAACTTGATGATGAAGAAGTTCACTTAATTTTAGGAACAAAATGTTCAGAAAATTGCTCAAGATCCATGACTTTTGAAAACATACTTGGCAGTGTTCATTGGTATTTTTATTTTAGAAACAATCTTTCTGTAATATAATGTAAAAGCAAAATGCTAAAAATAGCCAGGTCACATTCATTGAATAAACAGAGCCCTAATACATAAAGCAAACCTGTCACCTGGTCATTAGCAATAGCTGGATAACACATTACCAAATGTGTTTTCATTAGAGTTGTAAAGTAATTAAACTAGTTCTTTGTGTAAAAATGTGTAACAATCATAGGTCAGATCCAAGACCAACTCCATGTGAGGTTTGAAGCTCACTTGATCTAAGAAATGTATCTAATTTATTACATTTGCATTAAGTATTTACATAATTTGAATTATAGAGTACTAACATATTCTACATATACATTCCATGCAGATCTGTCATGATTCCCCTGAGATATGTGTGCACATCAAATACAAAGGTGTTGTATGTTATCCCTGCAAAATAACTCCTAGATTGTAAGCTCTTTGGCACAGGGTCCTCTCCTCCTCCTGTGTCAATGTCTGTATCTGTCTGTCATTTGCATCTCCTATTTAATGTACAGTGCTGCGTAATATGTGATAGTTATATTAATAATATTAACCCCATTAATATGCTAGTGGGCCGGGGGTTGGGGACCCCTGCCCCATAGCAGTGTTCTTTCTAGCCCCTTTTAGCCAGATGAACCAACCAGCACGTTTCATTAACCACCCAGCTGTCACCCCTTTGTTCCCACCTACCCTAAAAAAATAATTCTTGGGGGGAAAACTGCTATAGTGCACAAAAGATAGAAGAAATAAGGCAGAGCAAGGAGAAGAAAAACAAGCAGCAAATGCATAGTCTTCTTTAGCATTTGAAATGCCCATAAAACATAACGATCTTGGAATATTCAAGTAGAATGTTATATGCAGAGATTAGCAACCATTTGCAATCCATGAGTAATCGATGGTTTGACAAGTATTGACTTGCCAAACCTGACTGATCTAATCCGACCTAATCTCCGAAGTATGTTTTGGTTTTTAGCATATATGGTCTGTTTAAAAAAAAAAAGAAAAGCCAGTGTTGTAAAAATGACATTTTATCAAGTAAAGCCAAAACTTATGAATCTGATAGACAGAAAACTTTTACATCTGCCCAAACAAAATTCCTTAGCTTCAGCCAAAATGTAAAAAGCTAAAATCTGAAGCCTTGACTTTTTCCTAGCTTTTGAGAAACACAATAAAATGTCCATAGATGGAAATAACACCAACACTGAGGTGTAGCAATATTGTTAGCACACCAAGTCCCAGAAGACTCTTCCTAAATCTTAGCAGCACCAAGTATGAAATGAAAACAATAGCTTCTCTGGCTCTGCTGCACAAATAATAAACATGCCGCAGTGCAGAGCTTTCAGGCCGAATGTCAGTCTTCAGCTGTACCACTTATTTTAGAATTTTAATGTTTATCCCTAGAGGCAAAAATATCACAGGCTTTGTGGCTTCCAATGAAAACATTCCGAAAGTTTGATCCGTCGGATCATAAACAGAGGATGGGAGCCAGAGTGCTTGTAAGCTTTTTTGGCATACTTGCAACTCTTGTCCTACAGGCATGACTTATAGATTCAAGACTAGCACAGGAAACAAGCATTACGCTAGAAATTCAGACAGCGACACCTGTATGCTTTGTAGAGGTTCAGTGCTGTGACTGTACGGCTTGTAGGCAGAATTAAAGGCCAAAACTTGCCTAAAAAGCACCTGTCATTTTGTCCACAATACAAATAAAGCTGGGTGGGAAGAAATTGTAGGCAGGTGGAAGCCCCTGTACTGTGACCCATCACATTAGTAACCACCCAAACCAGCCGGGTGGTTGCTGAAAAGGGGCTGGGGAGAACACCGAAATATGTTAGAGAACAGGTGTTATCAGAAATTTTGTTCCAGTACTCCATGTAGTGGTTCTCAAATGACCAAATCACTGACAACAGGGTGCAAGGTGGACTACAGTAGTGCCTGGGGGAAAACTAAAGAACTAAGCAGGGTAAGATGTGTGCTGTGCAAGTAGACAGTATGGTCAAAGTTATGTGCACACCCCTTTCAAATTTCAAGTTTATGTGCTTCCAGTGAAAGTTACTGTTAATGCTAAAGGATATAAAGACCTTTCGGAAATTATTCATTACCAATTTGTGGCAACAGTATGGTCAAGACCATTTTCTTTTGCAAGCTGCTCATGAGATCAGCTCAATGAAAAGATAGTTTCATAAACTTGGTGTAGTGGCCAGCATAAAGCCTTGACCTAAAGTATAACTAAACCCTGAGATACTGAATTGCCCCTGTTCTGTTGCAGGTGCCACAATCTTCTTCTTTCCTTGCCTTGACATTTTCAGTCACCTTGATTGGCCAGGCTGGGAAGATGTAACAGATGTAATGGAACGTGGAAGACCACTCAGTCCCAGCACCCGCACGGGAAGTCAGGATTGCCGGGTATCCTGCAGCCAATGCTTCTTGCAACCAATGCTGAGCAGCAAACTTTCACAGATGGGAGGAGATTGGGCAGGTAAGAATACTTTTTGCTGAAGGGACATGGGCTGTCCCCTTCTACTTCTTTTTAAAGTACTATTACATAGTATTTATTTAGTGCTGACATATTACGCAGCGCTTTACAAAGTTAGTTATCATGTCACTAACTGTCCCTCAAAGGAGCTCGCTATCTAATGTCCCTACCATAGTCGTATGTCACTTATAAAGTCTAAGGTCAATTTCTGGGGGAAGCCAATTAAACTAACTGCATGTTTTTGGAATGTGGGAGTAAAGCAGAGTACCCAGAGGAAACCCATGCAAACATGGGGAGAACACACAAACTCCATATATAGGGGATATACATTCTGGCTGAGATTCGAACCTGGAACTTAGCGCTGCAAAGGCCAGAGCGCTAACTACTTAGCCACTTTGCTGCCCTGTAGAACTTTAGATCCACTTTAACTGTACTTAACACCTTTAAAACCAAATACAAGCAAGGTGTCCTCACCCAAACCAAAACATTGGCTGAATAGGCCTAATTTAATAGACACATTTAATTTTGAAAGCCTTTCCAGACAGGTAAAGGCTGTTGTAGCTGTAAAAAAGGGCACGGAACAACAAGGGGTTTTGGTATGGGGAGAAGAGTTGGCTCCAACTTGATTAAATGTTTGTAATATTTAAAGCAAAACTTGTGCAAAAACTTCCTTATTTTACATTGTCATTAAAGTAGGGAACAGATAGAACTTTTGACAGATATTTACAGCTGCCTGTATCCCCATTTGGTTGCCTTTTAAAATCCCCAAAGACCTGGATTGTTCTTCGATGAAAGTCATGCTAGAATAAATCTGAAACAAGCAGCACTTCAAAGTCAATAACCATCTACAAGGAAGCTGCACAGGTGACTATTTCCTTATAATGGGTCGTTATCAGAGCAGAAGATTTTCTTAATACGGCATAGAAACTGATTTCTGGTAATGATAGAACTCTGTTTGTTCTGTTAAAAAGCAAGCCCTTGTCAAGCATTGTTGTTTTTTTACATAACGGTCATTCGGAAAGTCTGTACTCCAGTTACAATGAATATCATTCTTCTGTGTTGTAGACATGAGTCTATCGGTTACATCAGGTGAACCCTTCACAGTTCACAAGACCAGAATAGAAGAGAATCCCACCAAGGCTGAACTGAACTGAAGACTTCTGTGTGTTTCTCATGGAGATAAGATGAGAACAGAAATACAGTACAAGAAAAAGTGGAGATAAAATACGGAATAACCAAATAGACTTTCTGTTGTCTGTTTGACTTTTCCAAAGTGGTGTATACAATTTTTTTTTTTATTTTGCAAGGAACTCTACACTTAAAGAAATAGGCTGATATTGCTGATCTTCCCGAAAAAACTATGCTCTGCGAGCAGCATGATGCTGATTCTATGTTATATTGAATATGGGGTGCCTGGCATTCCAACAGTCTTATACCAAAACTGTGTGAGGCCATTCCTTCTCCTCTTAGATTTTAAGCTCTTCTGAGCAGGGCCTTCATCTCCTGTTTCATTGTTTGTATCTGTCATTTTCAACACCTATTTAATGTGCAGTGCCGTGTAAAAAGCTGATGCTATATAAATACTGTTTATTAGTAAAAAGAATTTCTTCTTCTCAATAGGCCACAACTGTTTATCGTGGAACTAAAGCTCCACTTTAAAAAACTAGGCAGATCCTTATAGACCAAAATATTCTTACTTGCCTGATCGCCCCCAACGTAATCCTAGTTTCCTGTGGGTGCTGGGAACACATCGGAACACGGAACAGAGGAAGGGAGAAGATGATGGCACCCGGCAATGCAACTGGGACAGGTGAGGTATAAACAGGGTTTATTTCCTAGTTTTCCTTGCAAGTGCATGGACTGCATGGGAGGTATCTCACCCAGGCCAGCCAAACATAATTGGAGAAGAATGAAACGTGAAAAAGAAGAAGGGAGAAGATGGTGGTGTCCCACAACGGAACTAGGACAGGTGAGTGATCCCCAGGGTTTAGTTCTGCATTAAGTCATGAAAAGGAAAACTGTTTCCTTAAAACAGTAGTAGGACAATAAATCCTATGCTTTAAGAAAAGGCAAAGGTGGGGGGAAAACAGAGATACAGCACAGCAACCAATAAATGGATAGCTTTAAAAGCTTTGAAAAATAATAAAATAAAAAGATCTACGCATTAAATACCTAAAATGAAAATTAGGTCTATTGACACCAAAAATGTGACGTTCAAAAGACATCAGAATAAGACCTGGTGTTCTTAAAATAAACATGTATGGAGATTGTGTGTAAAAATGACATCAAAGATTTAAAAAAAACATAAGTATAAAACCACTAACACATCTTTTTTCTGATATATAAAATGTAGCTGCGGTCACCAGGAACTCACTGTAATATTGTAGTGCTTAAGCACCTATTTCCTTCAGACATGTGAGGTTTTATTCTGGCAAGGTTTTATTCTAAAGCATTATTAAGAAATATCTGTCTCGTCATCACCGCTCAAGTTAAAATTTACTGAGGCAAAGTAGAATGTGAATTATATAAAGCAATATATAATACAGAAAATGAGATGTTTGGCTTGGAACGTGAACCTGGTAACAAAGCTGTGGGAATAGGTTTGTCAATATGAATACATATAATGTAATAGAAGAGGAGAAATGCACTTCCTGGAGCAAACATTGCTTACAGTTTCCTTCATTTTTTTTACCATTTACTTTGTTTGTTGTTTTTTTGTTCTGTAAGCACAAAAAAGTACTGGTTGATCGTCACAAAAATTGAATTGTTGCAGCTCCTGTGCCAATGCAGAATGGCCTCACCATACCCAGGTCAGGCCAGGCCAACAGAGCTAGGCAGCAGAGAGTAAGTCAAGAGTAAGTCTACGTACACGTCAGATTAATCTCATTCAATTTTCATTTCAGGGCTAGTATCGGATAAGAATCTCAGTGTACAGTGTACATAGTACAGTGGTCCTCCGACGTCGTTCATTAATTCATCCCGGCAGATCTATGAACAACTGAAATGTAAGTAAATGGGAAAGAATGTAGCAGGGTGCGCCTCACTCATTCTGCCCCCTCTTATCTCCATAGAGCGGAATGGCGGTGTAACTACAGCGCTCATTCATGCATCTTTTAGTCGTCGGAGAGGATTGTGAAAGATCCTTTCCAATTAAAAAACTTTTTCAGTAACATGGCTGTTTTTGGGTAGTTACTGAAATGTTGGGTCACAATACAGGGGCCACCACCCGTCTACAGCTTCTTCCCACCCAGCTTAAAAAAATTCTGGGGAGAATACTGGTGTGTGTATATAAAATTCTACATGCATACAACTTTTCTGTTTTAGTCATTTTTAATAATGACCATTAGAAAAAAAAAAGTAAAAGCCAGTCTACATTGTCTTTTCTTTTACTCCCTCATTTAAATGCCACCCAGTAGTCTAATACAAAATTGTTCAAGTACAGAGAATGAGAATTAAATTAATAAAGTGAAATATGGAAATGCTAGAGTAGAGTCCCAATGGCCATATAAAAGTATGGAAACGCCATATATTTCATTCATGCATCGGGCTTTATATGCTGCCAACAATTGAAGGTCCAGCTTTATGATGTACTACTAACCCTTTATTAGTGGTTGTGGGGGCTGCAGAGTACTTCCTGTATTAAGTCTTGCTTACACACCAAAGTCTTACTTTGACTTATTGGGTTATTTCATAGTGAATTCTGATACATGTTTTACTTACAGATTTCCACTTTCCCACAAGTTTTGTAATTCAGGAACCAAATATTGTTAGTAAAACAGGGAAATTAATTATGCCAGCACAGTTGATTGGCTATTACAGAAGAACACATCCACGCATTTTCCAGATTTCCCAACGAGATGTAAGATTAAAAATATAGAGGCTGACATTGCTGATGTCTGCTTCTAAAAAAAATATATACTTGTCTGTCTGTCTTGTTGATCCAAAGATTTTTTTTATGAGTTAACATACGCAATAGGGATATTTATGATAAAGGACCTGATTTAATAAAGCTCTCCAAGGCTGGAGAGGATACACTTTCATCTGTGAACCTGGGTGATCCAGCAAACCTAGAATGGATCTGGCCCATGATTGAAAACATTTGCTATCAAAAAGCAAATTACTTAAAGGAATCCAATTCTTGGTTTGCTTGATCACCCAGCTTCACCAATGAAAGTATCCTCTCCAGCCTTGGTGAGCTTTAATAAATCAGGCCTAAAGAAGGAGTCTGAGTACCAGCTAGAATTTTACACACTTTGGGGCCAAACGCGTGCAGACAACCCATCAATCTACTGAGCACACACAGCCAGCTACAGATGATACATACAGGATCTACATATGAACAGGTAAAACAATGTAACAAGGAATTAATAGACTGTATTAAACTGAATAAAACATGGGTAATGTGCATGTAATACAGAGTCATGTGGCTTTTTTTGCCTTCATATACACTTTAAATCTAGAATTATGCTTTTAGGTAGTCACTGGGGCATTTTTTCGAACCTTCATAATAAAATGATAACTGTAAGGAAGTCATTGGGGGACAACGTCATAGAAGAATAGAGATCTTTATCTGCATAATCAAGCAGTCAGTGCCTGAAATACTCCAAGCCTTCCCAAAGCTAATGTTTCCAATCAACATTCCTCCCAATCAATCAGTGTCACTAGGCTGCCTTCCCCATTACTGAGCACCTCCCATTCACAGAACATGAAAGGAGAATGTCTTCTAGTATTGTGTCTAGTGGAAGTGCTGCTCAAACAGCTGGTGGGATGTTGCTGGATCCCAGAACAGGGAATAAGTGGAAGAGGAAGACAAGCTCACTGCTGTCTTATATTAGGGATGAGATGGATTACACCGCTTTGAAGAGCCTCTCACAACTGGCTTAAGTACAAAAACTATTCCAATTAGGATATAAATTATCATTAAATGTATTATAATTGATTCTTGTTTGGTATGAGCCACTGATTAATGCAAAAAGTCTCTAGTTCAAGTGATAGTCTACAAAGAGTATGCAGAGGCTGAAGAAGGGATTTTCGAAAAAAAACAAAAACAAAAGCTTGCATTGTAATAGCTCGAGTTCGCCAAAAGGATATCACTTGAACTAGAAACGTTCTGAATTAAATTTATTTTATTGTGTATTTTTTAGGTCTAAAAAGTGTGTCTCCTTCCTCTCCTGTCTCTGCTTTACACCCTTGTTCTCAAGGGTGTCTTTCCTCTCCATCCTTCTTCTCATATGTCTCTGGTCTCCAATCTTCTGTGCCGTCTCCCGCCTCTCCTCCTTTTCTATTCACAAATCTATATCAGATTAGGCTGCTAGGAGAAGTTGCTTTGGATAGTGGAAGCTCTCAAATAATAAGTACCCTTTGCTCCACCCTGATGGCAGCCCCAGCAGTGAGTATATTATTTTAGTTATTTTATCACACCTTTGTCGTATAGGACGCACTAACTTTTCCCCCCCAGTTTTGGGGAAGAAAAAGTGCGTCTTATACTGCAAAAAATACGGTACATGTGTGTTCCTTTGGAGGAGATTTTTCCCTTGAGCTTCTCTGAAACGTATTTCATTGAGCTGCAAATGAAAACTCCAACATGCAGAAAATGAAAACAAAACAGAGGACTACATCTGAATGGATCTGTGACAAAGTTATGAACTTGGAATGCCTGAAGCTCCTTTTGTGAAAGAAAGAGACACATATATCATTCAAAGCAGAAAACTGAACCTTTCAGAACATTCTAAAAGTAGAACTCCAGTGATGAAAGGACAAGGGAGGAAGTGTCCCCATAGCATGCCAAATGTTCTGTTCCTGCACGCAATAACTTCCTTTGTAGAAAGCATGCATTACCAATATCTACGGTCATTCTGAAAATTTAATTCTGAAACATCTCATAAATGTGTTCTCTCTCCTTTGCACACTGCAATAACATAATTGCACAGATCTCTCTTGCTCTCTCCATATATATATATATAAATATTTATGACTGTAAACTTTCCTTCTTTGTACGGTTCCTATAGGGAAGCTATAAAGGACAATTTTAGTTTTGAATTTGTTTTTAAGGTTTACTTGGGAAAAAATACATTATATTATGTACCGTATATATATTGCGCTAAAAACATTAATGTAATACATAAATACCTGTAAATTGCTTTATAATTTGTCTTCTGAAAAACCCAATGACAACAATGGCTCTGATGTGAAGCTTGGAGATGAATCTCTCCACAATGCATACAGCTTCAGAGGTCAGTGACAATAAACAAATACATTATTGCGCAGAGTCTGGGCACAGATTACATTAAAGTTATCCTAGGTGTGCTGCCATTCACGTCGATAGATGACAACTTCATGCGACTTTAAAATACCGTATTTTCCGGTGTATAAGGCGACTGGGCGTATAAGACGACCCCCCACTCTAACCAATCATTTGGGGGTCGTGTTATATGCCCAGTATTGTACTGTTCCTTCTGCCTGTCAGATCTCACTATTGTGAGAGAACTGAGAGGCAGAAAGAACTGTACACTACTAGTTCTAAGTGCTGCCTATTAAAAAACATTACCCCTATCGGAGTTCTGTTGACAGTGGCACTTAAACCTTTTCAATTGGTCCCCAACAAGGGGACTGACACAGCAAGTTCTGCTAAAACACTATTGATGACCTTAGGCTGTCTTAGGCTAGGTACACACGTCAGATGATTCTCGCCCAATATGAGCTATCGGGCTCATCTCAGGTGTGAAATTTAAATGTGTACAGAAGTTGTCAGACAGGTCCATGAACAACGGCAATAGAAGTAAAGGGTGTAGGGTACAGCAGCTTGCCACTTGCTTGTTCTCCCCCTCTCTATAGAACAGAACGGCAATGTATATACAGTGATTATTCATTCATCTTTCAGTCGTTTCTTGCTGATCTCGAAAGATAGTTTCCAAGGACAATAATTCAGCGTGGGTACGCAGTTTTACTCTCAACACAAAGAAAAGATTTGAGATAGACTTTATTAATAAAATGTTTGATATCTGTAGCTATATCGTGTGGAAGAAACATTGCATCTAAAAGCAAAACCAAAAAAAAAATCACTATTATACTAAAAGAGATTAATCACACATTTTATGGAAAATAAAAACAATCTCATTGTAATAAAAAATAGAAGTGACAGCTGATGGTTGGGAAAGACAATTAAAATGAAATTTACTAAGTGAATACCACATCAGAACAAATAAAAATGTACACGGAAAGCTACTTTGTGATTGGGAAACTGCATACTTGGCATCTGATCATAACAAAACAAATTGTATATTATTTTTTGTACGCCAAGAACCCCAACACTTCATAATGTCCAAATTCACTCACGTTCACATGGGCTTTCACTAAACAAATTAAAACATCTGGTTTTATGGATGAAGATATAGCGGTAACGTGTTTTCAAAAAATATACAAAAAAAAAATAAAGAATGAGATGACTTGCATTTTTATTTGAGGTAATTTGGGGGCTTGTTGGATGATAATTTAGGGCAAATTGATAAAGTGCAGTAAGCCAAAAAAATATATTACAGGTTTAATGAGTTAGAAAATGTGCAGCTTAGTCTACTGTCCACTATGCACAGACCCATCAGGCACCAGAAAGAACAGAAAAGCATTAACAACCCCTTGGCCGGGTTCCCAGGTTACATCAGCTACCATTTCAACTACCAGGAAAGAAGCCACCTCCTGAGTAAAAAAGCCTATTCCCTGCAAGGTAAGGCCCCAATTCTTTGTGTGGAAGTATTGCTCTGTCTGCAGATTTCCAAAATCTTCTCCAGGTTAATATTATTATTATTATTATTATACAGTATTTAACGCCAACATATTACGCCGCGCTGTACATTAAATAGGGGTTGCAAATGAGAGACGAATACAGACACATGAGGAGAGGACCCTGCCCAGAAGAGCTTACAATCTAGGAGGTGGGAGCATCGACTAAGGCTACGTACACACTTTTAATAAATCAAAAGGATCTTTGACAATCTGAATGGATCTTCATAAGACTGAATAAGCGCTATATGGAAAGGGGGGAGAACGACAGAGCAGCACCCTGCTGTGCTTTTCCCCTTTCACTTCCATTACGATCGTTTATCATTTGTGGATGTGCCAGGACAGATCCATGAACGACAAGTGCTGTACACACCCCAGATTCTCGTCCGATATCAGCCATGAGGCAATTGTCGGACCAGAATTATCTGATATGTGTACGTAGCCCAAGCAGCTGAGGGTTGGACATTTGTTAGCCAAGTTATGATTAGCTTTGAAACTTACTTTTTCAAGTTCAAAAGCTGAATGAACAGTTACTGGACCTTGTTCCTTTTAGTTTTCTGTTATCAGAGGTCCTACAAATGCATATCCTATCATGAGAGGATTCCATTGCATATAACTCCGTTCTTGTTAACTACAAATCCCCATGTCTCTTGAAGACACACGGTTCTGCTTTAACGCAGGAATGCCGGCGTAATGTAATCTGCCATCTCTTGTTCATCCAACATTGGGTGTCACATGGACACACCTGACTAACCATCCCGCCAATTAAATTCAGGAATAAGAGGAAATGAGATGTTCAGCAAGCATATTTGATCATGAACTAAGTAGCAATGCACTGAACATCGCTAATTCATTTAGGAGATCACCCAAGTAGCAAGATGTAGTGCAGCGTACAAGCACATATGACCAACCCAACAGAAATCCAGTCCACCACCAGTCTGTTGCCATCAAAACAGAACAGTGTTATTATGTGGATCCTACTTGAAACTAAAACAGCACCACCTTAAAAATGATGGATGGGTGTCTATTACACATCAGCAGTAATTTTTTGGACAATACAGCGCTTCACCTTTCACCTATGTTAAATTATTTTGGTACTGACCCCAATAGTTTGGAAGTTATAATTGAAGGAGGTAGGAAAGCTGGGGTTTATCAGCAGTTTCAAAAGTGTATTTCAATGTCAAACATACATAGGTACAAGGAATGTAATTCTCTAGATATGTTGAAATGGGTTTCCTATGGGACATATGTGCTAGTAGGAGGTTGGCGTCCAGACAGTATATCATTATCATTTTTTTCACCATTTCTGGAGAATTACATTACACATATGAGAATCACTGCCCACAAAATCAAGTAAGGTTCTCCGTGCATCCCCTGAAGAAAAATACCCGCGAAACGCGTGGGAATTGAGATGTTTTGCATATGGTATTCACATTGTTTTTTTATAGTTACTAAATACAATTTCCCATAAGGTATTATAGTGAATAACCTATCTATAATGTATATAATCTGCTGGAATAGTTGATACCAGTCTTGTTAAATTTGCTGACACTTATGTATGTTCGACATTGAAATACACTCTTGAAACTGCTGATAAATCCCAGCTTTCCTGACTCCTTCAATTATCACTATACATCAGCAGTAATTATCTCACCTGAAAGTCTTCTAAGAAAAAGTGAATACCATGAACTTCTGGTGGCCTTTGAAGATCAGAGATGAGCACAACTGAGCACCTGGATCATGGTCACTAAAGATGGTGCCATACCTATGGATACCTGGCTCTAGGAGAAAATTATGAGGGTAAATATTTAGGCAGAAGGCCAGGAAGAACCTTCAAAAACATATGAAGTATGAGCTTCTGGATGGAAGACAATACAGGTATAGTGGCCCATAGTGGACCAGAACTGTGCCGTGCTTTGCAGTGCTCCTACTCAACTGATCAAAGATTTGGCACCACAAAATATTGGTAAAAAAATGATGGGGAAAAACCAAGCTCTGCACCTCCAATAACTAATTTATTAGCAGTTTCTAGAGCAGAACAAATATCAAAGCATAAAGAACGTCTACTATCACGGAAGCTTAACAATTCAGCCTTTGTGGAAGCTCTAAAAAAAAAAATGTATTAGACAATAAAAATCCCAAATCACAGTACCCAGTATAAGACTTCCAAGAAGTCTGACGTCAATTGGGGATAAAACTAGTACATATCAAATAAAAGGCATTTGAATGCAACTGTGTTATCTAACCTATGGTGATGGGAAATAAATTGCAGCTCTTCGTTATCATTGCACAATGTATGGGGGCAGTAAACATTAATACCATTGCTGTTGGGAAAGGCTCCTTTAACTATCATACCAATTGACCTATAGACAAATGTAAGATGTTCAAGTGTTGTTAGAACTACACACAGGATAAAAAAAATTGGTTAAGAATGCCACCTTTACAGACACCTCAAACAATCATTGATGTCCTGCAGTTGGCTCTGCCATGGAGCCTCTGATAATAGGATATGCAATTGTAGGACAACTGATAACAGAAAACTAATAGGAACAAGGCCGAGTAACTATTCATTCGGCTTTGAAAAAGTAAGTTGCAAAAGATAATCATAACTTAGCTCAGCAGAGGTTTACCCCTCAGCTGCTTGTTGGCTTCCTATACATGACATATCCATATAAATATATATTAAATTACAATAATATAAAACTTGTATCACTAAATGTAAGATGATGATGCCACTATTGCACTGCAGCTCCCTGTTAGTCCTGTGCATTATTCAGGTCATAGGACTGAAGACATCTTGTGGCAAAAAGAGATTGTTGCAGGAAACAGCTCTATGTTGACGGTAAATGTTGTAGACAAGGCTGCTTTTTTATATGCATTGCAGTATTTTTCCCAGAAGTTTTCTTAAAGCTGGGTGGGAAGAAACTTTAGGCAGGTGACCCAACTTTTCAGTTACTACCCAAAAACTGCTGGATGGTCCCTGAAAAGTCCCGGGTGGTGCGCCTGGTTAAATGGGGCTGGGGAGAGCACTGCATTGGGAGATATTTCCTCTCTCAATGTCCTTCTCTATTTTTGTTTTTACTTTTTCGCCTGTTAAATATTAACTTGAAAGTGTTTTTTTTTTTATATATGCGTTCTACAAGTGCAAAAAATGTAAACCTGAATCTGCCAGAAATGTTGTAAGTTCCTGTGTGCTTGGCCTGTATTTAAGTAATGTCTAAGAGACTGCCTTATTCACCCTTTTTCATTTGCCTCCAGAATACCTGTAGTCCTCAGGGGTGGAGACTTGGAAAAAGGGGGCGGGCATTCCTAAGCCTTAACACACACAAAGGAAGGAGGGAAAAAGGCAAAAAAAATTAAACAGCCAGTTTATCTAAGGGCTGGCAGCTGCATTACATTGGATTTTTTTTTTTTTTTGATGATTCAAGCTGGAGTCATTCATACTGGGTATTTCGCATGAACTATTCACTAAGCACAGCCTAGCAGACGTCACTACCAGTGATTGTGGACGCGGATGCATTGCAACTTTTTGAACCATTGCAGGCGAAACTATTTCAGTGCAAAGCAGATCTACAGCAAATAGAATTGCTTGTTGCAGGTAAGGTCATCCCCAGCCAAATGCCACCGCTGCAATGTAAAATCCCATATGTGGAAAAGCTGGGTGACAACTCCTCCACTGCAAACTCTGCTTCCAGATTTAATGAGGGCAACGCAAACCAGATGAGAGGCAGAGAGATCGCTTTTCTCCAGAAAGGAAATTAATTGTTAGCTGTCCCTTAGGCACATAAAATTACACTTTATGGTCCGCATCAACTAATAATGAATATTCACTCTATCTGGGACACTGCTTCATGACTGCACTGACAGATATATTCCATTGCAAAAAAGTAATAGTGAGATACAATGTGTGGTAACCAATCACAACTTGATTTAAGTCTCTGCCACACAGTACAGACTTGTGCAGCGTCCTGTTCGTAGTCCTCAGCTGAAGGTAAGTAGCACTTACAGGTCCTGCCCCTTCCCTAACCTGTGAGTGAACCGTGCAAAAAGAAGCAGCAAACTGATCAGCCTATCTCTGCTGTTTCCTCCTATCAGCATGTTTCTTGTCAACACATGAGCACTGCAGCCTCCCCTCTTCCAAATGGAGCTCTGATATACAGGAACTACAGAGGTTAATAAAGCACAAACTTGTATGTTATACCTACCTGGAGTTCAGCTTTAAAACTCCCTTCTAGAACAGCCCTACCCCCAACCCGTATAATGGTTAGAGGAATTTTCATTTAGCTTTCTGCCTCCCTTACCATAAAATACAAGCGTACTGCAATACCATTGTGAGCTGTCCTAAATTCTCTCCTTTCTGTTCGGTCACATGTACGGCACAGGAATTACGCATCTATTTAGAATTAGTCTGTCCACATACATGATAAAACTGAGAATCTACTGTGCAGGCTTTGGAAATATGAAGCTATTCACGAGACCACCGTCATATGGATTCTGCTGTTGCCATGTCACAAATCAAACATGTAATAAGCCCACTGCATGCAAAGAAAACCAAGAGAACAGATGATGCTTTCAAATGTCCTTCTGGATTTATTAGGATAATTTCCAGCTGGTACGCAGGACAAGCTGCTTACAATCTGCATGGAGTGTAACTTGGTCATAGACTGGTCAAACTCCAAGCAACATTACACTAATAAAAGATTTCACTGAAAAGACCTAACTAAGTCTAAGCTGGATAGCAATGTACAGCTTTTGTTAATCATATATATCATAGGATCTATTGTCCTTGTATTGTGTATTGGCACGCTGCATGTAATGTCTATGTATGATATACAGCCTTTATGAAACATTTATGAAACATATAAAAATTCCAATAAAGATTAGATTGATGCTGAATGCCTTCAGACATGTAATGAGGCAGGCTACATTTTACTTTGTGCAGCTTCAAATATACACTGGGCCTGATTTATTTAAGCTCCCCAAGGCTAGGAAGGATACACTTTCATCAGTGAACCTGAGTGATCCAGCAAGCTTGGAATAGATTACTTCAAAGTCATCTGCTATTTGCTAGCAAATGTTTTGAATCCTGGATCATATCCATTCCAGGTTTGATGGATCATTCAACTTCACTGATGAAAGTGTATCCTCTCCTGCCTTTGAGAGCTTTATTAAATCAGACTCAGTGGGAGAAGCTCTACAGCAGGGGGGTGGCGTTGAAGACTCAATGAATAAGTGCATAATAGGTGCACAGTGCTAACAAACGTTCAATACCAAAGCTATATTGATCATCTTAAAGTGGTTGTTCACATGTCACCTTAACTCTGGATTTTGAGTGAAAGCTTTCTGTGGCTTTCCCACCTAACATCTGAAAATATTTTATCCAAGATAGATAGAAATAAAGAAAGTTTCCACTTGTATAATACAATGTGTGCCGTAATACATTTTTGTATAGATTTAAATATTACAATTTATAGAATTATTCTGGATGAGATGATGCTTGATGGGTCTTGGCAGCATAGGTGGCTTAGTGGTTAGCACTCTGACCTTTGTACCACTAGAATCTGGATACCAGCCAGGACACTATCTGCAAAGAGATTGTATGTTCTCTGAATGCGCAGTGACCGGCAAGTTTATTCCCAATCTACGCCACCTGATCTGGTGCCTGCGCAGTGTGAGATCGGGTGAAGCAGGAAGCGAAGAAGAAGATAGTGGCGCCTGGCACTCTTTCTGCGCTGGGCGGAATACAGATACTGGGACGACGTGGGACCTGATCGAAAAAAAAACTGCCGACGGACAGGCTGATCTCCGTGATAGAAGGAAAGCGTGATTTTATTGTTTTGGGTGAATTTTGGGTTTACTTCTGCTTTTATAGTCTCCCCTAAAAAATAGACCTTAGTCCAGTGTTTCTCAAGCAAGGTTCTGGTGAACCCTTGAGTTCCTCCAGAGGTTGCAAGGGGTTCTTTGAGCAATGAGCAGTTTGTGCTTCTCAGGACAGTTATCACCGACACCAATGTCAGGACGGAGCATTCTGTTCACTGGCCAGCAATGTAAGAGGCATTCCTCCCACAGACCACCATGCTAACAGAGTGCAATGCTAAGTATGTTAGTACTACATAAAAAAAAAAAATCTTTTAAAGAATTTTCGATCTCGCAGGTTATTATTGCAGAAAGGGACAGGAGATGCAATAAACTGCCTGATCACTCCGGGGATACCTTGCAATCCTGGATTCCCCTGCACTAGCTGGAACTGAATGAGTGTCCTCCCGGCTCATCAAGATGGCCAAAGTTTGCAAGAAGGAAGTGAAGAAGGCAATGTAATGGGGAAAAATGAATAGAGTGGATTTAGTTCCGCTTTAAAAATTAAAAGTCTAGGTTCCCAGGTCAAGACAACAGCTGTCAGTCACATGTGTACATAACCTCTACCCTGGAAACCAATAAAGAGAATTAGTGGAGTTTGCCCAGGTCACCACTTAAAAGGGGACAAGCTAAAGGGTATTATTGCTATTATTAAAGTTTATTTAAAAAATGCCAACATATTATGCAGCGCTGCAAATCAAACAGGGGCTACAAATAACAAACCTGCATGATGGACAAGTATACACAATGACACAGGAGGAGGGAACAAGTGTAAAACAATAATTTGAAATAAAAATGAAGTCTGCATGCTACATAATAACCTGGCATAAAACACAGACAATGTAATCTGTGCCAGTCCTATGTCAGTAAACTGAAGTGGGTTTGGATTAGTTGTATTTTAACATTCTTCTAAACTGGGCAGCACAGAATGCCTGGAGCTACACTATAAAATGTTTATGTTCACATGAAATGCAATCTAAATTCATCCAATCACTGATCCAAATTAGGCATACTGAATTCAAGCCCAACTCCAGTTAAATGTCTCACAACTAATTTTTTTTACTGCAAACATTTTTTTTTATCAATTTGGGATGGGTTGGGTTTTCCCCCATTTTTTTTGTCTGCTTCCCTGCTGGGATTTGGTTACATTTTGAATGCTGTCTGCATCTTCATCATGGTTATATCTCATTTTATCTATCTCATCTTACCAGCTTCTATCCCATGGCCATCTGGAGTTAGAATACGGGCTATTATTATTATTATTATTAATAAAACTTATTTATATAGACAGACAGAAGTTCTTTCCTTATTCCTTGTTTTAGATTTCTCTAATCAGGGAAGAAATAGTGAGATTTGTCTTCATTACCTTTTGTATCAAACATACCTTACATGCACAAGAAATGGGGAGATTTTCCTTATCTCTTAGATTGTAAGCTCTTCGGGGCAGGGTCCTCTCCTCCTGTGTCGCTGTCTGTATCTGTCTGTCATTTGCAACCCCTATTTAATGTATAGTGCTGCGTAATATGTTGGCACTAGATAACTAATGTTTATTAATGTTTATTATTACGGTAATAATAATCCCTTGCTCTGTATGATGTCTATAAAATAGATAAAATTTGGAGACTTCTCTTCACATTTTATTCCGACGGCGGGCAGAAATCTCCCAAATAGGGGCACAAAAGTCTACTCTTACAAAAAAAAAAGGTTGTACTATCCATGGGGTCCCAGAGGTTATTGAACCACAAGCAAAACTGCATTATTTGCACCCAAATTTCAAAACTATACATTGATTCCATAGCAAAAGAAAAAAAGAAACTTGAAAGGATTTCTCATAAACATAGCTAGTAAAAAAGGTTAAAGCAACACCCCATGATTTAAGCCTGAGTGCGGGCCAGCTGTTTTTAACAAGCCTGAAACACACTTTACGTGCCAGGATTCCCCCCCTAACACTCCAGGATCTGAGCATCACAAGGAGAGCTTCACTCTCCATTTATCTTGTGCAGAATGCTGTGAGGTCACATCTGTATTGTGTCTAATTATACTTCCCACAACCCAAGCAAAACACACAAGACTGATGACATGGGTCAGCAGAGGCCCACTAATGCCAGGGTTATGAGGTGAAGGGGTTGTGAGCTATCATTTCAAGATCTTATAAACATTCAGGAAAAGGAAAGACCCCTCGCTGTAGGGTTTAGGTGGCAGATTATCTGATAGGATGCAGGCAACCAATTCCCTCAATCAAAGCATGGAGGTTACCGCAAATTAAGGAGTCAGTAATTTAACACTGACAGTCTAACCACGGGACTTCAGATCCACTTAGGATGCAGGAATGAGAACACTACATAGACATGCACAGGATCTCTTCTGCAACCATTGGATAATGGTCAGCACGGTGCCTCAGTAGTTAGCTCTCTAGACCTTTGCAGCGCTGGGTCCCTGGTTTGAATCTCGGCCAGGACACTATCTGCATGGAGTTTGCAGGTTCTCCCCGTGTTTGTGTGGGTTTCCTCCGGACACTCTGGTTTCCCCCCCACATTCCATCTAGTTAGGTTAATTGACTTCTCCCAAAAAAATGACCTTAGACTGTTTTAAAGACATAAGACTATGGTAGGGAACATAAGATTGTGAGTTCCTTTGAAAGACAGCTAGTGACACGATTATGGACTTTGTACAGGGCTGCGTGATATGATGGCGCTATTTAAATACTATGTAGTAATAATATCAATCTGTGGAAACAAAGATGTGACAGTTGTGCTCAATGTTAAGCAAGCCTTGAGATCTGCAATCTGGTGAATAATTGTAAGCAAATCCAACACAACAAAATGTGTAAATATGTCTGGATGGTACACCCATTTTACTGTAACAGTATACAGCGTCTATGTTGTACAGAAGAGGAAGAAATTTCTGTGCACACCACTCACGAATTGTGAGATCTCAGTCTGTTCACGATTGCTTTAAAAATTTGCCTTATTGGTTTCATTTGTCTAAAGCTTTGGATTGTGAGCAAAAATGTGAAGCCCAATAAATTGACTCAGTTTGATCAGTAAGCCTAGCCAAGCCTACACACTGCTTACACAGGAGCTGCTGAGAATGGCAGAGCAATGTATGTACGGCTTACACTTCTCTGCCATTCCCAGCACACCGGCTCTCTTACACTGCTCTGCTATTCTCAGCTAGTGTGCTGACAGGAGGCCGACCTGCTGAGAATAACCTGTACTGGGACCACTTGTCAGAAAGATTTGGGACCACTGATCTATACAATTGTTTTGCATACTTTTTCAGGTTTTTTGAGAGAGGAGGGACAACAACCAAGTATGTAAGCATTGCACACACCCTAGTTACCAAAAAAAAAAAAAAAATATTTAAACACCCTTTAACTATTGGTACCTATGATACCATTCACAGTCTTATATGATGTACACTAGAATAATATAACACATGCAGTCATTCTCGAAGGTCCATGAATGATTTAGTCCAGTAAAACACAGTTAACAAGCCAACAAATGTGGAGAAAGGAGGGTTAGAGGGAGAGCTTTAGCTCCCATTTACACACAGTAGGTAGCATAACTGAATGCAGAAATACCACATTGAATATCCATAAATGCTGATGAAATTGGATATTCCCATTGATGAATGTGAAACGTCTTACCTTGGTAAAGAATACTGTAAGATGAGTCTCGCTACCAATTACCCAGATTGGGTACTTCGGTGACTTCAGAAAACCGCCTACCTGGAAAATGACAAGACAACTTAAAAAAGGAATTTCATGAAGCAAATGAAAGCATAAACTATCCAATAAACACAACTATACAACACTCATTTATTTTAATCCATGGCAAAATCAAATTTTCTTTTACTTCCTCTCACACCAGAGCAAACAGTGAAGGGAAACCTTTTCTAATGAGGACACACACATGATAAAATTTAGATTCTGATCCTTTCCCATTATCCTAAAAATCAAGGCTTTTCCTCTGCTTGTTTCATGTAGAAAAATTTCACCGCACAGCCAATCTCAGTGACAAGAAGATCGGAAAAAAAAATAGACAAACCTCATTTTAAGACCCAAATGTGGGTTATCCTACAACATTTCTGCTTTAACAAGTAAAGAGTACAATAGACTAAAAGCACCAACTTATCCCCAAAAAGGAAAGTCTGCTCCATTTTACCAGCACAGTAGTTCAGTGGTTAGCACTTTGCAGCACTAGGCCCCAGGTTCGAATCTCGGCCAGGACACTATCTGCATGGAGTTTGCGGGTTCTCCCGGTGTTTGCATGGGTTTACTCCGGGTACGCCGGTCTCCCTTCACATTCCAAATACATGCAGTTAGGTTAATTGTTCTCCCCTAAAAGTTGTCTTTAGACTGCATGAAAGATATATGGCTATTGTAGGAACATTAGATTGTGAGCCCCTTTGAGGGACAGCTAGTGACACAACTATGGGCTTTGTAAAGCGCTTCGTAATATGTTGGCGCTATATAAATACTATTTAATAATATTAATAATATACCAGCCGCGATTAAGAGTCTTCATAAGATCATCTGCGACAGGTTGCCTTTAAATATATTTCTACCTTTTCCATCTAAATGAACAACAGCCCTCACATTTTCCTATTCACGGAACAACATCAGATAACTATTTTTATTACACTTTAAACACCATGCAAGAGATAAAAGCATAAACAAGAGTAAAAATATCTGGAGTGGTTTTCGTTAGGGAATGGATTAAAGGGCTTGGAAGTTCCTGAAAGGTGTCAAAGTCCCTCTCTGATGGTGTATATATAAAACGGGAGATTTATAACAAGGAAATTCTTCTCCTTTTATAGATGTACATGGAAAACATGGTCAGACATCTGTCGCTGTGTGAAGTGCTATGTACATACATGTGCCTTACATATCACAGGTTAAACCTGACGCAGGATTTATCAATTATTCCACTGCTTAGTTTGAACTTAAGAAAAAAAATGCCACTCCAATATATATTTAGAGTAAAACTAAACTCTGTTGGATCATTTTATTCGATTTCAGGCTAACAAAAAAAAAAAAAAAAAGGATTTTGGCCTTTAAAGCAGAAGTATCAAACTCAAATCACAAGAAGGCCAAAATCTAAACCACAGGCTAAGTTGCAGGCCAAACTTCTGAGACACCATATCACATGCCATCATCGTGCATTAATCATGTTCTGAAAATAAGAACACGCTTGTCTTCCTGAAGCATGAACATATATTCTCTTTCCCATCTTTCATTGCATTGTCTCCCATCTGCATTATCTTTTCTCTTGTTGGACATTTTGGGAGTGATTGNTTTTTTGTTCTTAGCAGCTTTTTCTGAGGTCGGTGTACACGACCTATAGTGGTCTATGTGAGGGGAGGCAGTGACTGTGCCGAGGTGGAGGCCGATGTCTCGGAGTCTGGAAACATTGCTAACATCCCACTGAGATTCCATACCTGGAGCAGCAGCAGCATACTAATGGCTGCAGGATCTGGACTCTGGCACAGTCGTGCTTAGTGCTGGGTCTCGGCAGGGGTGTGAAGAAGCAACTGGGGTCCTTCTGCCTGAAGCGCGGTCAGGTACTTGTGTGGACTGCCCTGCTTCTACCTAGCTTTCTGGGACTGGGTCTTCCTGCCTACAAATGTCAGGTGCTTGGATGTGGCACAGTCACCGCGGGCCACATAAAACGGGCCCTGTGTTTGACACCTGTGCAACACACCCTTCACTTCTATGCAAGAGCCACGGAAGTAAAGAGACTTGAGTGCAGAGCATGCCAGGAGTGTGAGTGCTGGCAGCACAAAGCTCATTACCATTCAATGCAGGTAGCTTCCACATCTGTTTGTTGAATCTGTCACAACATCAGGTTAGAGACAACTGAGATCAGTGCCTGATGTATACCAATACAACCGCACCGATGAACCCTTAGGAATAATACACAGACCTGATTTTGTGTGATTGTAAGCTCTTCGGGGCAGGGTCCTCTCTTCATCCTGTGCTGTGATTTACAACCCCTATTTAATGTACATCTCTGCGTAATTTGGCACTGTATAAATCCTGTTTAATATTAATAATAATGTTTACAGCACATGATTTTACTTCTGTAACAGATTCATATATTGCTAATTATGAGGTGCAAGAAAGGGGTATTAAAAAAAAAAAATACACCTATGTACAGATCTGGATTTTAACACCATATTGGCTTTTATGTTGAAGAAGGGGTGTCTACTACGAAATGTGTTGAGCCTGGTGAATATCGACTGCTTGATAGCCATGTAGTCAAGGTTTTATTGTTAATGTGTTTTGTAATACAATACATTTTGTATGCTTTTTCGAAATAAAATTATGTTTTTTAGACATGGTTCCGCCAGCAACTCCCTGCTCCAGTTTACTCACTCCCCCCTTTTCTTGCTTACCCACCTCTGACAACCAACAGCCAATGGAAACAATCCTTTATCACCATTCATTGAGACAATTTGCACTGATACACTACTTACACAGGTACACTACTGAGGTTTGTCCGGGGTGGGAATGTTTCACTACAAGTTGGTCTGTGTACTGCCAGCCAGACCAAAAGACGATGCCAGTACTTGAGATGGCATTGACAGTATTTTATCAATAAAAATTTAAAAAAAAAAAAAACAAGAAGGATGTTGTCGGCTGTAGAGTTTATCTTCAGCCATTAGATATCCTCAGTCTTCCAGGATGCCAGCCATCTTCATTCAACACACTTTTCCTATGTCTAAGCTGCCAAGAGCATGCTCTTTGGGGTGGTGTCATCACATGGACCGTGCTCAGATTGTTTTATTGAGCTGGGCTTGCACATTAATAATGACATATAAGGAGCAACCACTGCCAGAGAAGTGAAAGGATTCCTTGCAACAGTCAGGCGCTTGTTTAGAATGCACACTGCTGGGAATTTATTTTGTGCTGCTTTTTTTGTATACATAAAGCTCACACCAGCCAAAAAAGCGACAACACTGTATCTGTTACAGTTTGTAAAGGACTGCGTACTATGTCGGCACTGTATAAATAGTGTGTAATATTATTAATAATAATAATGGCGGTCAGTGTAAAGAATACCTCCTAAATTACTGGCCAGAGGGAAGAATGTCACCATTATAGAAAAACCAAAAAGATCATTGGTGTCATTTGAGGAACAAATTGATTATTGCTCAAGGAACCCCTAGCAACCTCTGGAGGAACCCAGGCTGAGAAATGCTGCTGAATAGCCTTGAATTTAGGTTTAAATGTATACAAAGACCAAAATACAAGGCAAGTATGTACTTAAAGGGAAATTATATTAGTTCACTCGTTGCCTGTGTTACCTCCTTTGCTAAAATGCACATGGTCCAGCATACATCCATTCTTAATTGTTAAATGGTTCACATGTTTAAGTCAATGTATGACTCTAATTAAATGTTCTTTTTAATGTAGACAACATACAGAGAGAGTGTTTTTTTGCTAGGACGTGTTTCTGCAGTGGCCCCAGAATGTCCTGTATTGAATGCATACAGACTGACAGATTACTGTACTTTACATACAGTAATCTGGTGCAATTAACAGAAAAAAGGGTGGGTGGGCAGCCAGTAATTAGAGGATGTACTTAGCTTGTGGTTATGACTCATTTACAGGGGATTTTAAATACAAAAGTAAACTCATTTTAAGGCAGAGCTGTATATGCAAAATAAGGAATGCATATGAAAAAAAAGGTTTAAAGAAGGAAGAGTAAATAAAGCTGCGTACACACTTGCAATTTTTGTCGTTGGAAAGGATCTTTCACGATCCTTTCCAACGACAAGGGAGTGCACGATGC
>NC_092862.1:134847377-134869193 GCF_032062135.1 Pyxicephalus adspersus
ATAAAAAATGAAAAGTAGAAGAATGAAAAATAAAATAAATAGAAAAAGATATAGGAAAATGATGTTGACAGCTCAAAGTGCTTTCTTTTTACATGTATCTTTATGTTTCAGAAATAATATCAACAGTTAAAATACAGACCTCCCAATAGAGATCAATTGTTTTAATGTGTTGTGTGTGCACGTGTGCGTTTCAGAATTAATTAACAAGAAAACTAACAGAACTAATAAAGGGAATGGAGAAGCTCAGCTATTAAGAGCTGAACTGAATTTATTCTCCCTTGAAAAGAGACATATAAAAGGGGATATGATCATCCTGTAAAAATTTATAAATAGTCCATATCCCTTCCTGATTATTCACTTTAAGATTGTTACAAAGAACAACAGGGTTCTCTATGCGTCTGGAGAGGTTTAGGCTCCCGATAAGGAAGGGATTCTTCACTGTAAAGTCTGTGAAAATGTGGAATCGGCTCCCTTAGGATGTTGTTTCAGCAACTACTATAGATGGATGATTTCTAGAAGCACAGAATATAACTGGTTATTAAAGCTTTAAAGAAACAGAAACAGTTGATCCAGGGAACATCTTATTGTGTCAGGGAATCAGGAAGGATTTTTTACCCTGATGGAGCAAATTGTATCAGGGTTTTTTTTTTTGCCTTCCTCTGGTCAACTATGTCCATAAGGTTTTTTATCTGGGATATGTATATTTCCCTAGTGTTTGAACTTGATGAACCTAACTTACTATGTAACTGTGTAATTTATCTAATGACTCTGGATTTAAACTAGACATTTGTATGTGTGGAGTGTATTTTTAGGTCTACACAGACAGGTCCTCACATCTTTTGGAGTTTGCTCATAACATTCACTATTCATTTTTACTGTGTGATGAAGTCTCCCAAGGGATCCCTTTACTGTACAGAGCCACTGAGCTTTACACAGGTCAGACTAATTTTGTAATCCTATTTGTGTATTCAGGAGTTCTGTCTTTATTCCTCCCGGTGCTAAACGATTCATATATTCTGATTTAGAAGCAGAAAGGAAATATAATGTAATGACTTAACCACAAAACTCACACAGGTCCGATACCATTACAAGTCTTCTTATTAACACCTACGCTGGTGCAGAACAGAACAGCAGAGGCTTTGTCTATGTAATATAATATCTGAGAATAAAGCTGTGTGCAATGAAGTCCAAACCAGGAATTCATCACCTGAGAACACAATGTGCTGCTATATTCCAAAACATCTAACAAGCTGATCTGGCCTCTATGGACGCCACTCAGGTCCAGCAGTATAGTTCCTAGACCAGCTGTAGGTACAATTGTCTTCACTGCAAAAAAAGCATTGTATATCAGCTGTAATCCAGCATACCTAACATGTTAATATTGAAAAGTGGAACACTTCTCTACAGCAGGGACCCAGGGTAGCTTTGGGGGGCGTTACTTGCCATACAGACTAGACATTGGTCTGTCGTCCTGTACAGAAGTAATGGATCCCAGTAAAGTCATACAAGAATCTGCGCTCACAAAACCAACCAGTCCCTGTTACATAAAATTAGAATTTGCACTGGTTGTCTATTGAGGAATGTCACAATATATCTGACCAGTATGTGAAATAAAAACAAATCATGAATAATTAAACCCAAGCAATGTTAACCAACCTCAATAAGAAGGAAATGGAAAAGAGATTGAGATAACATGCTAGAACTAACCTCAAGTGTTATATTACTATCATTTACCCCTATAAATAATCATTTTAGGTTGGTGATTGGTAGAACTGGTGCCAAGTAAAGTAGACAGAGAGAAGGGTGCCCATGTGCTCTAAAACCCCAAGTGGTATGTATGCCATGACATAATTTTAGAACATATATGTTGCACCAAATCCATTATTACATTCTTCTCCTTGATGGAGACAATTATAGAAATGGTGCATTGAATAATTGTGTCATCAGGTTAGCAGTTACATAATTCATAGGCAATATTACAGTGGGTTTATGTGTACAAGTCAGTGGGATGGAGGAGGGTCCTTACCTTGCAGTATCGAAGGGACTCCATCAGTGTGAGGAAACCAACATGTGCCTGACTGTGAATACCAAGCACCTCTGATGAGGAAAAAGAAAGAAGGCAGTGGAATATTTGGAACGTACAAAATACCTTTTTTAAAATGAACAGTATGAGTCCAGGCTGGAGAAATATATTGAAACCATTCTGTAAAATCTTAACATTTTACATTAACTTTAAAGCTGAACCCAGGCAGATATAGAAAAAAAAATGACTGCAGCTCTGTTACCTCTAATATATGACAAAGTATTTTTTTACCAGTGTAAGTAGCTGAATACGATTGTGGTCCCCATACAGCAGGGCTGGAGTGAATTTTGGGGGTTATGTGACAACACTGCGCCCCCTAGTGCCTGACATCAGCTGACACCAGATAAGGAGATGTTCATGCTGGTGGTGCAGAATGAAGAGGTTGGAAGGATAACAAAAGTGAATATCAGCCTTGCAAAGGCTTAGACTCCTTGTTCCTAATGAACAAGGCTGAAAGGTCTCTGTCTTCCAATGCAAACAAAAAAATGAATTTCCACCCATCATAAAGCACCTTTTATATGTTTGAAGAGATATTAAAGTGTCTCTGTGTTCGCCCTATGCAGTTAGTGGTTAGCACTCTGGCCTTTGCAGCACTGGCTTCCCAGGTTCAAATCTCAGCCAGGACTATCTGTATGGAGTTTGCAGGTTCTCCCCATGTTTGCGGGGTTTCCTTTGGGTACTCTGGTTTCCTCCCACATCCCAAAAACATGCAGTTAGGTAATTGGCTTCCCCCCAAAAACAAGACTGTAGTAAAGAGTACCATACATACATAGGGACATTAGATTGTGAGCTCCTTTGAGGGACAGCTAGTCACATGACTATGGACTAAGTAAAGCGCTGGGTAATATGTCGGCGCTATATAAATACTATGTAGTAATAATAATATTAATAATGATAGTAAGAGATAAATAAAGTGCTGGAAAACGTATTTTTAAGCCCTGGATTTCTGCTGCTCAGGATGCAGCCTGTGAAGATTTCAGGATTTAGCCTAAAAATGCCCCCCTCCCCTCCTGCTCTGTTCTGCGTAAACTAATGACAGGACCAAGAGTAAGCCAAGTGACTTCTTAGAGGATAAAAGAGATAACAATGTACACAAACTTTTATCTCCTCCATCTTTTCCTGGAATATTACACACAAACCTCATTAGAACATAAAAGAAAGAACCTTTTAATAATTGTAAATAGAAGCGGTGAAAAACGGCCTAAAGGGGAAAAAAAGGATTTCTCTTGTTTTGCAGACCTATAAAGGGCTCGGAGAGGTTAGCCAGCTCTGGAACAAAGCGACATGTTTCTTCATTGGAAATGTTCATCACAGAATAAAAAAAAGAACAGGACGTGACTGACACCTACTGGTGGGATCAGCACATGACATAGAGACATTTTCCTATTAAATTTCTCTAAATTTTTCCTAATAAATTTATTCTTAGCTATCCACATGGTCCAAAGAAGGTCCCCAATCTTTTGGAGCTCACGGACCACTAATCTCACAGACTCTGAACCGCACATGCCCAGGGAGCTGGGTGTCACTCACAGTTGAAGAAATTTCCCCCCACAGTGACATGATGCCAGAACCTGCCTCCATAGACACAACCCGCCCACCACCCCCAGCCTGGGATCTGCACTAGGGACTGCGGCCGCCCCCCCCACAGCAAAGTCCTTCTCCTGACCCCGCTGGGGATGCCCTGGCCAGAGCCAGGGGTCACCTGACAGACAGGGTTGGGGACCCCTGGTCCAAAGGGCTTTGTAACCCCGTCATAGTGTCTATGCTGACCTTAGCCACTATTGAAAGTGCCTACAATTTGTGCATCAAAAGTGGAGCATTGGAAACAAGTCTGAAAAAGGTTTTAGATAATGAATTTTACAATCTGATTTCCAAAGCCCTTACTGAAGGTATCCTAGAAAAAGAAGCTTTTGACTTTACAAACAACAAAGACCAAAGATTACCAACATTTTATGTTTTTCCAAAGTGCATAAGGATCTAAAAAACCCATGTCCCATTGTGTATAGGATTAAACGTATTACTTCCAATGCTAGCCAGTTAGTAGATGACGATCTTAGTCATTTTGTCCTTGATTTACCATCTTTCCTAAAGGACACATTTGATTTGTTGAAAGTAATTGAGGATCTGACTCTACCTGAGGGGGCCCTATGACTATATCATAGAGGCTTTATACTCCAGTATCCATCATTCAAAAGCTGGAAGTAGTGAAAACTTTTTTTTTTTTTTTTAAATGAGTCAGATTCCCTGGAAATGTAATGATTTTGTTATTTCCCTTTTGAAATATATTCTGGAATGTGTTCACTTTTGATGAGAAAACAATCAGAAACAATCATCTAATCTCTATTTGCTTCTTCAGGGCACAATACATAATTCAGTGAAACATAAACAAGATGGACACTTACTCATCCCTGAACATTCCCGGTCTCCGTCCCACACATTGGAAACTGCATGTCCTGTCAGCAGAAGATTAATCAAACTTTGGCTACAAAAGAAAAAAAACAAGTAACACAAAGTAAGCCTGGAATAAGTAGATTATAGTAAAAGTGTTATACACACTATACAGTATACAAGTCCCACTATACAGTACAATAGACATTGGAAGGAATAGGATTTCAACAGGACAAAACAATGTAGATTTTCATGTGCACAGTTAACCTTGCTCAAATCTTCTAAGCAGGATCACTTTAATTCTGCCCTAACCATCCACAAATGAACATACTCTTCCTTTCCATTGCTACCCTATAACTCCGTTCAGCTGCAGGCAGCAAATGGCTCATTCCCATTCACTTGGTAAGACACTGGTACTCCATGGGTTTCGTTAGCTTAGGTCCATCAGGCTGTCACATGTCATATGAAGTGTGACAGCTGCTGCGCTGTCAGATTTCTGGCATTACATACCATAGAGTATGTATAACAAGATCAGCTGACAGAAGCCTACACTTAAAGAGCCTCTCCAAGCAAAAATAAAAAAAAAACTTCTATTTATAATGCCCCATATTAATATGTAGGATTCAATTCAATTGCAAGTCCACTGATTTTGCCAATTCTTAGATAATCAATCTCTTTTCTCTGTTCGGCTGACAACACCATGTGGTCACCACTGAAATTCATCGAACCTCAGCATTGGCACTTCACTCTTCCCCTTGCACAATTTGCTTGCTCTGTAACATTGTATGCTGGACACGCTGATGCTCAAACCTATTCATTCAGTAGAAAGCTTGGACAATGCCAAGCTGCATGGAATACTGAAAAGTGTAATAGGTTCTAGATCAGCCCCGATTGTTAGAATGGCGCAGCTAAAGTCCACAATCACTGTCAGCAGAATGAGGGAACAGAGAATGAAGGGTCTGCCGTCATGTGACTGTATGTAAATTATTATAATAAGAACTATTGATACAAATGATACAGGTGGCTCAGTGGTTAACACTCTGGCCTTTGCAGCATTAGGCCCCTGGTTTGAATCTCGGCCGGGACTCCAGGTGTTTGTGTGGGTTTCCTCCGGGTACTCAAGATTCCTCCCACATTCTAAACACATGCAGTTAGTGCTATACCAAACCCTCAGGCCAGTATGGTAAGAAAAAGATTAACACTCAGAAGATAAGATTGTGCCTCTGGCTGAAACCGAACTGGAGACTCCACTACTGTAAGGTCACAACCGATAAACGCTAAGCTTTGCAACCATCAAGGACAGCAATAACTACAGATATTTAGCTGTAGTAGACAAAATATCAGAATAATCTGTTATCTGAGAGTGAAGGATTGACACCTGGTCATAAAGCTGATCTACAGCTATTCAGCTAAATACAGTTGAAGTTTATCTCTAGGCAAAACCTTGTTTTGGATAGAGTAGGGAAAGGTTAGATATTTTGTCAAGTATTAAATGCTGCCTGAGCCCCCATTTGGGATATTAACCCTTTTATTGTACTGGTGGCCATTGTTCAGAAAGTCATATTTGTTCCAGGGACGATCATCAATTCCCCTCACTCTGTAATTTTCAGAAATTTCCTCAATGCTACTCAATGCTACAAAAATAAAAAAGCTTAGGGCTCTATTTAAAAAACAGGGAATCTGACATCCCCTCGTGGAAATCTTCCAGGTTCATGTTTTTCCATGGCAGTATTTGATTCTCACCAGGGAATGTTTGAGGGAATATCAGATTCCCTGTTTCCTAAATAGAGTCCTAGGAATTTGTAAATCTGTGCAGCCAGTTTTTCAAAGCCAAGTCAAACCTGCTACAAAGCACAGCCAGATCCTTAATACTAGCGGTGTAACATGTTAAATACAAACTCCCCCTATATTCACATAACAGTGTTCTGGCATAGTAATTGGCTGCTCAAATACTCAATGTGGAGCAGTAGGGGAATGTCACATATTCCCCCAAACCTGAATGTTATTATTGCTGCAGTATAAGAGAATAGAAGGCTGTTTGCACAGCTTCCTGTGAAGCCTATCTATTACACTTTTTAGAAAAGAAAAATGCAGAAATAGAAACATATCCAGACCCTGCTGCAAAGGACTAGTTCAATGTTTCTTACCTAGGATTTGGTGGAACCCTAGAATTCCTCCAGAGGTTCTTAGGGGTTCCTTGATCAATCTGTATCTCTCAGGTCAGTTTTACTAACACCAAAGATCTTTTTGGCTATCTGTGACTAAGGGTGACATTCTTCCCATTGGCCAGCAATGTCAAAGGAATTATTCCCACTGACCCCCACGCTAAATAATTAGGTGAGTTTTCTTTTTTTATCTTCTGAAAATTGTTATTGACACTCACCACTAGATTGGACACTGTTAGATCATGTAAATGAGGAATGGACAAATCTAATTTCTCCATTACCACTTGCTGGTTAATCTATATGTAAATAAACTGCTGTACCCCCTATTGATCTTCTCCTTCTTAAAATGTAAGCAAACTGAATATTTTCCCACTGTTTCAATCAGTTATCTACCTGAAAACCTGTTGGTAACATCCTAAAACCTCAGCTCCACAAGAAAACATATCTTATCGGACAAGCACACAATAAACCTAGGTGATTCAGCCACTGGCCATGTCCTTGCTTTTTGTCTCAAGGCTTCTAGATATTGACCTGACTTTGTCATTGCTATAGTTCTTCTTTCCTCCCAATCCATTTAGGTTGAGGGTTCTTTGCTTACCAGTTGTTTAAACTGCTATGTTTTGTTAGGTATTGGGCCTAACTTATAAAAGCTATCCAAGGCTGGAGAGGATACACTTTCTTTCTGGGTGATCCAGCAAACCTGGAACGGATCTGGTCCAGGATTATTAACATTTGCTAACAAATAGCAAATAACTTTTAGGAAATACATTCCAGGTTTGCTGTATCACCCAGCTGTGGAGAGCTTTAATAAATCAGGCCTATTGTGTGTATTACTAACTGTTATGTTGTTTACAGCCACTGTTTTTGTACCTATTTTTGTTTCTTAATTTGCACAGAGCCACAGAAGATGAAACCTGCATGCACATATAAAATGGCAAACCACTAAACATACCTTAGTGAGAATGACGGAGTACAGGAAGAGCAGCACGCCAAACTTGTTCCGCCAAGTTAAATATTCATCACATAAAAATCCTTTCAGCTCACTAAAGTTTCGAAAAGTTCTTTTTCTGGAGAAAAGCAACATAAACAGACACGTTGTTCAAGCTTCCATTGATGGCTTTTCACATAACATATTCAACAATTTAAGACCATGCAATGCATATATTGTGCATTGCAATCTACTTGTTGGGTAGATTTGTATCCAGAAATTTATCTGTGAAGGTAAATTCAGATATCACTTATTCAGATTATGGGATACCTTGCTGTAACTAGTCACATTGATTTATTCTGTAATATTGAGGGATTTAGAATGTTTATTCAAATGTTAGAGATGAGGAAGCTACTTGAATGAGTAGCTAAACATAGTCAATGCTACAGAAAAAAATAAATATGAGTGTGACCAATGCAATAAGTTTTTTTGTTGTTGTTCTACCAGTCCACAAAACTGCTTTTTGTTTGCTGATCCAGGAACACACCTGCTTGTGAGGTTGGAATACTCTGCTCTATGATTTTCACATACAGAATCAATAAAGAAATTACTTCCAATAGATTCAATTCTGCTTTTATGATTTTTATAGGATCAAGGAAGGAGAGTGAAGTAGTTAAACAACACAAGCTGCACTCCTACTGATCATTTGCGATATGCTACCACTGTGTACCTACTGTTTCTGTATATAGGTTCTTGCTGACCTCCTCTGATCCTGTACACTTCAGCGGTCCCCAACCTGTGCTCCATGACTCTGGCCAGTGCACCCCCCAGCGGGATCAAGAGAAGGACCCCGCTTTGGGGGGGGGCGCACCGGCCAGAGCCGCATACTATGTCTCTGATATGCATCGCAGGCCCGGGGCGGTGGGCGAGTTGTGTCTCTGAACAGGCTCAGACCGCATGCAGGGTCAGCATTGGTTGAAGGAAAACCTGGCAATCCTGGGTTTCCTTGCTTGTGCTGGGTATAAATGAACTTGCCTAACAAAATCCCGGTAGTGCCAATTAGGACCACTGAAGATTATTTTTAAGGAAAAGAACCGAAGGAAGATGGCAGCGCCCTGCGATGGAATGGGGATAGATGGTTAGTGCGGGTTTAGTTCCCCTTTAACTCTTTTTTTTACTGGGGGCCCCTTTTGAACTGTAAAACTTAGTGACTCAGCTACTTTAAAAAATGAAAAATCTGTTACAGTTACAAGCCAAAAGAAATCATTGTGAAAAGATTTATCTCTGCTATTAATCCATGCCATGTTCATTTTGAGTTTGATACTGGAGCTTGATAAATATCCACCCAGCTGTGAATTATCTCAGCTGTGGAGGTCTATAAAATGTATACACATTCCTTCCTAATCACCCCAAGAATGCCATGAATGGCTCATTTAAGAGAAAATAAATTTTGCAATTGAATCTCCTCGATGGGAAAAGAAGTAATTATTGACTAGCCTAATTTATAGGGTGTAATGATGTACAGATGGGAAGACTACATTTTATGCAGCCGACCATTAAATGGAATACAAGTGAAGCATACAAGTTGTGCACTGCTATGGCTACCATCATTTAAAAATATTTTAGACGCGTGATAAGTGTGAATGAGGCATTGGGGAGTCTATATAAAAAAATTTTACAGCAGCCCTCCGGAAAGCAGAATTTTGGAATCATTCTTTTTGCTGGATGTAAATTTTAAAGAGACCCCGTCACCAAACCATTCAATCTGATGTGATTATACGGATAACTAACATTGTATGCTTGTACTCTGTATAAACACCCCTTGCAGACATGAAAAAGCCCTGAGAATGCTGCCACCATCATGGATGTGGCATTAGCATCACCAGCAGACCCAGAGTTGTCAATCAAGCGACAATCCTTCACCTCTTTCACAGGAAGTACATAGAGGTTGTGTACAGAGTAATAACACACTCCCAGGGCAAGAGGCAGCTATGATATGCAAGAAGGAAGGGCGCTGTGCAAGGGAATTGACTCCTTCTGAAGTAGTTACTCCAGACTGCTATTGCTGACCTTTCCTCACAAAGCAGTCAAAAATGTCTGTATACAAAGGTTAGCACTCTTGCTTTTGTAACACTGGGTCCCAGGTTTGAATCTCGGCCAGGGCATATCTGCATGGAGTTTGCAGGTTCTCCCTGCGTTAGCGTGGGTTTCCTCCAGGTACTCCGGTTTTCTCTCACTTTCCAAAAACATGCAGTTAGGTTAATTGGCTTCCCCTAAAATTGACCTTAGATTGTGGTAATGACATATGACTATGATATGGACATTAGATTGTGAGCTCTTTGAGGGACAGCTAGTGACATGACTATGGACTTGTACTGCGCTGCGTAATATGTTGGCACTATATAAATACTGTGTAACAATAGTAATAGTATTTTAAGATCACACTGACACACTGTCCTATTCTATGTCAACACAAGATAAAAAGGGTTTTAGGCTCATAGGTGAGTACTCATGAGAGGCTAGATGTATGACTACTGAAAAGGCGCATCTGTCTGTGCCAGTCTTTTGGTTGTCTGCCAGTCTAACTTTACAGAACTGGCATAATGATGTGCCTAAAGCATAGCAATAATAATAAAATCTGACTTCAAGAAGAAGCTGTAGGTGGGTGGCAGCCCCTGTATTTTGACCCAACTTTTCAGTTGATCACAATGTCCCCACCATAGTTATAGGTCATTTTATATAGTCTCATCAAAAGTCCCATTTTTGGGGGAAACAAAAAATCCTAACTGCATGTTTTTGGACTGTGGGAGGACACTAGAGTACCCGGAGAAAACCCACATAAACTTGGGGAGAACCTCTAAACTCCATGTAAATAGTATGCTGTCCAAGATTTGAACCTAGGACTTGCTGCCCAGTGCTACTATAAAACATAAGTAATATAAATACAAACAATAGAGGATAAGGGAAGCTTTATATATTTCCTGTTGTCCTCCCAACAAAGCCATATATAGTATTGTCAGTCCACAATCTCGAAAGGCTGCAGCTGGAGACACAGCCCTGTACAAAGCATTGGTCAGACAACATCTGGGATATACAGTCCAGTTTTGGGCACCAGATCACAAAAAGGACATTGTGGAATTGGAGAGAATGCAGAGAAGGGCAACTAAACTAATAAAAGGAATGGAGGAGCTCAGCTATGAGGAGAGATTAGCTGAACTGAATCTATTCTCCCTTGAGAGGAGACGTATAAGGGGGGATATGATCACCTTGTATAAATTTATAAATGGTCCATATAGAGAACTCTCTTCCCAATTATTCACTTTGAGATCATTACAAAGAACAAGAGGGAACTCTTTGCATCTGGAGGATAGGAAGTTTAATCTCCGGATAAGGAAGGGATTCTTTACTGTAAGGTCTGTGAAAATGTGGAATCGGCTCCCTCAGGAAGTAGTTTCAGCAACTACTATAGATTGCTTTAGGAAAAAGCTGGATAATTTCTAGAAGCACAGAAAATACCTGGGGATTAAGGATTTAAAGTAAAAATAACACTGTTGATCCAGGGAACATCCGATTGCCTCATCATGGAATCAGGAAGGAACTTTTTTCCCCTGTTGAAGCAAATTGTACCAGGGGTTTTTTGCCTTCATCTGGGCCAACTATGTCTATAGGGTTTTATATCTGGGATATGTTTATTTCCCTAGTGGTTGAACTTGATCGACTTATGTCTTTTTTCAACCTAACCTACTATGTAACTATGTAAATGGGTGTATATACACATATGTATTAAATAGGAAGTATAGAAAAGTATAAATAAGTAGAGTTTGGCCCAACTTCCAGGCGAAAGTCAAATGTTAGCAGTACACAGCAATACATAAAATCCTTTCAAACCAGTTGGTTGTCTCATCAGAGGACTGTAAAACGGTACGTGGCTTTGATGTGGAAGGCGAAGAAGGGCAACTGAGGACTTAAAAGAAAATAAAATCTTATCCTATTTAAAGGCAGTTATGTCTCAAAATCATAAAACCAAATTGATATTAATGTAAACAAGCATTAATAATAAAACTTTAAAAATAAACATTCTGCAGCACAAAAAAACAGTGAAAACATTTGCATTTAAGAAGATCGTCCATGGCTGTTTGAGAACTCCAATTCTTGAATGGTGTCAGATATGCTGGGATTTGTAATCCAACAGCAATAGACGATCTCTACAATGGGTGCTTAAAAACATAAATGTGTTGAACCCAGTTGAATGGGGTTATGTTACTTACTGAATTAACGCATGAAATCTTTCAAAGCCAAGCTCCTCTGCAGCCAACGCAGCTACACATAAAAGACACTTTTCAGCACTACACAGCAATAAAATATACACAAGAACAAACTACAAGCCATCCATCAAAGTTATTTTAATAAAAAATGTGAGATGTGATAAACATTTAAAGCAAAATGCGTAATCATAAAAAAACAAAAAAAAAATCTTATTGAAATTAAAGAGTGTTCCATAGAAAAAAATAAAGAGGCGACCACTGCTGATCTCCTTCTGGAAATTCTGATTATGTGGATTAATCTGATCGAAACCTAAATACAAGCTAAATGTACTATATTGAATCTTATCAGTCATGATGTGGTGTGGTGGCTACTTCCCTCCCACCCTCCTAATTTATACCTGCCACTAACAACCCCCATGTCCTAGGGTGACAACGCTCAATTATTTATTGTATTTATAAAGGAGCAGTGTTGCCACACTAGGACAGGACTATAAAGATCAACAATCGCAGTCTTTATTTTTCTCTCAGATGTTCTTTACAATTTGATTGCTGCTTCTGTCCTCTCTGGTTATACCAATACACAAATTTGTTCAGCATTTCAATATTTTGACAGTAACATATAGCTGCAATTGGAATTCTTAAGCTACGTACACGTCAGATGATTCTCGTCCAAAACCAGCCCTGAGACAATTAACTTGTGTGTGTACTGCACTCGTCCGACATCGTTCATAGATCCACAAACATTCCTAATAGAAGTGAAGGGTAGAGAGCACAGTGGGGTGCTGCTCTGTCGTTCTCCCCCCTCTCCTCTCCATAGAGCAGAATGGCGCTGTATGTACAGCGATCGTTCACTCTTTTGTAATTGGAAAGGATTGTGAAAGATCCTTTCCAACAACAATTATTAAACGTGTGTACACAGCCTAATGCGAACAAATAAGCACTGTACAAACAGCGCCATTCAGTGCTATGGAAAAGGGAGAGAATAGAGCAAGCAAGTTTTGCTACAGGAAGCTCCTGCAATGAGACAAAATTTCACTCTGGATAACTGCACGGATCAACAGGACATGCAAAAAACTACTAATGCCCCTCTGTTTATTTTCTTATCTAAGTTTAGCTATTAGGAGATTCCTCCATCATCCTGGATAGGTGATCGGGGAACAGGTAGGTGATAGGGGAATGTTCTGCCCCTCTCAATCCTTCAATCCCATTTCACCTTAGAAACAAATTCAAGCTCCTGTGCCTTGCCTTCAAATCCCTCCACAGTTCCTGTCCCACTTACCTTTCTGACCTGGTATAAAAATACTCCCCCTAACCGCTTTCTTCGCTCCTCCAATGATCTACTAATGACTTCCTCACTCATAACCTCATCACATGCACGCCTCCAAGACTGTTCTAGAGCTGCCCCGACTCTCCGGAATAGTCTTCCTCCTCCTATTATGCTTCCTCCTACTTATTGCTCATTTCAAAGAGCTCTCAAAACAAATCTTTTCAAACTCACCTACTACTCACCCACCATTCTATATCCCTCTCTCCTATTGTATGCTACATCCACCCTAGATTGTAAGCTCTTCAGGGCAGGGTCCTCCCCTCCTCCTGTGCTGTGATTTACAACCCCTATTTAATGTACATCTCTGCATAATTTGGCACTGTATAAATCCTGTTTAATATTAATAATAATGTTTACAGCACATGATTTTACTTCTGTAACAGATTCATATATTGCTAATTATGAGGTGCAAGAAAAGGGTATTTAAAAAAAAAAAAAAAAAAAAGAGGTCAGAAGCAACAGTCATTTTCAAATCCTACAAATGCTCTAAATATATACATCTATTTCCATGTCATTACAAGAAATGTTGTGATTTAATATTTGCATGTCACAAAGCAAAACACGTGCACAAAACAGTTACTGAACTGGTATGGGCTTTCTGAAAATGTCCTATGTGAGCTGTATCCCGAGAAATCAGTCATGTGTGGATACAATATGTGTGATGTATATACGGGTAAAACAAATAAAAATATGTTGTACTCCTTCCAGAAAGTAAACCTGCTACTAATATAAAAAAACTGAAGTAACATTAGCAGTGACCAGATTAGTCTAGAACTGAACTTTTGCACTTTTTAAAGCTGTCGTACACCAAGGCCCAAACTTAGTTGACCCCCTGTGATGTCCCCAACTTCTAGTAACAGCCTTTCACAACCTATTTACTCTGGAGGAACCCTTGAACAGATTTTAGGATCTTAAGGAACCCCCACTAAAATGATGTCAATGGTTCACCGTACATAAGAATATTTGGAGAAAATACAGGCAGCAATATTTTCAGCGCCTCTTAAGTCAGTAGAAATGTTGTCCCTTATATTGGTGGTCCGTGGGGAAAAAAGACTCAAGTGAAGAACAGTTCAATACATTAATGGATAGTTAGAGAAAGATCCCTCTCACACTGGTGGTTAGTTGGAGAAAGTCCCCTCAGATGGATGGTTAGTGGAAAAGATCCCCCTTACGGTAATGGTCAGTAGGCAGAATGTCAATTATATTTGTGGTGCTCACCAACATTGTTGGTCAATTGAAAAATGTCCCCCTTCAAGCCGGTGGTCAATGAAAAAATGTCTTCAGACATTGGTGGTCAATGGGAAAAATGGCCCTTTACAGAAAGGTAAAATAATAATTTGGGTAACCAGAGATGAGAAGAGATGCTCCACTGGATCCATGCCACTGGTTTCGGTCAGTGAAGATGGTTCCAGCCATGTTCACCCAAATGCTGTTCCCTCTGCTATACAATAGGATGCCTCTCAAACGGCTATGTATACATCCATTTCAGCCATCAAGGTACCCTGGTTAAGAAAGGCTGCTCTTCTGCTATACAATGGGATGCCTCTCCATTGCCTACATATACATCCAAATGATAAGTGGCACAGTGGAGAGGAAGCTCAAAAGAGGATGGGAATCATGGATATATACTGTAGTAGGGTTTAAGTATTTCAGGACTACACAAAGGACATCTAGAAATAAAAACCTATATTAGCTGGTACATTGGCTGCATTTCAGTACTAATTTTTCAGGGTCATTTTTTAGTTGAATGAGCTACAAATTCTTATTCAGATAGCACATATATGACAATGAGTAAGGATTAAAAAGGCTCATTTGTAAGCCAAAGGTTGTTAGAGGTTTCTTGAGCAATTTGTGGCTCTAAGATCAGTTTAAGTGACCCCAATTATCTTTTTGGCTATATGTAAGGGTGGCATTCTTCCATATGGCCAGCAATGTGAGGGGGATTCTTCCCACTGACCACCGCACTAATGTACTGTGCACTGTGGATGTAGTATTTATCATTTATTGCTTATTTCTGCTTCTAATAATCATATATATGTTGGCACAACATTTTAGTTACTAGCAATCTGATTATCATAACACCCTTGCAGTAACTGCAAACCTGATTCCACTTACTTGTAATAGGTAAATTTGCATGGTATGTGATTATTAATTATAAAACCACATTAAACCACAATACCAGTATACAACTGCAACCCTACAAACTATATGCAATGTTTTGTTAAAAGTTTGGCTAATCTCCTTATTGCTAGCCCTCCTAGCTCTAGCCATCAAAACAAATATTGTTATACAGTCTTAGGTGGACTATTGAGACATTTCTGTCGTTCACATTGTAGGAAAGCTTTATTCAGGGATATTGTTCCAGCGTGTGTTCTACCACCTAGCTGCACCTAGGAGCAGAACACCTGCAATACTCCCAGGGTAGAATTAGCAGTTCACAGACAAGAAGGTTTGACTTGCTTAAGAGTACATGGCTGCCTTTGATATCTGTAAGGAGAATATGCCTGTGATGTATATTGATCACTGATAATGTGATATATGGATAACTAATAAAAAGGTCATTATGGATGTACAAATTAAGATAGTCACATTTACAATACAATTCTTACTTGGCATTTCTTCAGGCTGGCTGGTTTCTGCAGAAAGCTCCCTTTCGGGCTCTGAAGTGACTTTTCCTTTCTGCCATGTGGCCAGACAGTATGAATTGGCGTTAACTGTGCTGGCCATTTCCAGTATGTCACACAGTGTCTGACATAGGATGTCTTTTTGCTCATCTTCTGCAGACGAAATAATAGAACATGGATAGAAAGTAGTTAACAATATAAAAGCCACCAAAGCACAAAAAGCTATATACACTGAGGCACACTGGTATAGGAAAAAAGATCAACAGTAAACCTGTGCTTTGCCTAGGCAAAACTAAGTAACAGGTTCAGTAAATTCCATCCAACCCTCTAAGCAGCACAACCTGAATTTTTCTTCATTGGCCTGCCAATATATTTGGGTGCCACAACCAAAAGAAGAGTTCCCCTGCAAACGTTGAATAGCCCAACTCTAACGGAGGGCTACAATCCATGTGAAAGTGCAGGTTAATATATGAGCAGATCACAACTCCATCATTGTCCAGTGCATGTATCATCTCTCCATTAATGTCTGACAGGTACATATTCATCAATGAGCCATGCATGGATCAAATCTCCCTTACAGTACCACAGGCAACTTTCATATCCATTGCTGTCCCATGAGAATGTTGCATCTTCATCACTCTTGCATGTGTGAGGTATATCAACACTGATGTCTTACAAGTGAATCACATTCTCTTCTCTTAGGTTTCAATTTCCCAACAAACTGACCATAGGAAAAGGGACTGGCCAAATGCATAACTGGACAACCCAAGTTTTGAAGATCGAATTAAAATCTCCTAAACAAAGTTCATAAAACAAAAAGTTACTTGACTTACCTTGGCACTTTCTCCAGTTAGGCTTCTCAGAAGCAAATAGTTGGTTCTTTAATAAAAAAGCCTACACAAGAAAAGGAATGGTTAGAAGAGAAGACATGTGACAAATCTGAGTCAGCTTCCACCACACCACAGCAACACATGCAATTTTGGAGGAAGAGGAATTAAAAGGGTCTCTTATTACTGAGCATGCAAAGTGCTGTTCAAAGAAAAAAAAGAATTAAGTAAGATTGATTAGAACCCCCCAATACAATTAAATCCCTATATTTTCTCTGTACTGGTTTTCTGTCAGGAGGACTGAAAATAAACACACACTATAGTTTCAGTTTTTGCTCCTTTTTATGATGGAATAGTTGCTGTATGCACTTAATAAATAAAAGCTGGGCTTTACCTGTACAGGTGCAATCACAGCACAAGGGCCTCCTTCAAACTGCTCCAGGGCTGTTGGCTCTGAGTCACTGAAGACAAACCCTGTCAAGGAGAAGAAAGACATGTCACCAGACTTCCAAACTTTACTGATAATCCAGAAAAAAAAAGAGTGGAGGCTGTCATTGCTAACCCCACCTTTCCTAAATACTAGTTCCCTAATGTTGATCATACTGATTGAATGGCTTCAGTCAAAATCACTGACTACAAAGCATTCAGACATCGATCTCTTCTGTTCTGCATGTTTATTCTAGATCTCAAAGTACTGAAGGCACGGACAGCCAGGAAAGTTCAGAATGAGGTAAGTGCGGCCCAGCTGCCCATATTTCATCCCTTATCCAATTATTAACAAATTATGGCACTCTCATTGCACTGAGAGGGTGGATTTAGCTTTCAAGCAGTGACTTACTGGTTCAATATAAACAAACCAGCAATGTAAATGTAAAAGGGCTTTAGGGGCTTTGTGGCAACTGTTACACCACTTGCTTTTCATTGTGGGGGTGCCCAGGTCTGGGAATCAGTAATCAACAAATACAGAGAACAATTCTTTAAGTCCAGCTCTATCCTGCTTGTCCTGATAATTTTAAATTAAATAAGCCTTCAATATTGCTATCAAGTTAGATGCTCTTCAACCTGCAACGAGGGTCTACACACATGTTAATCTTTTGCTTATTTATCTATACTCTTTTACTTTGTAACTTCCTCTTTTAAATAAAACATCACTAGAAGACTATGTTTTCCTTATCAATCACAATTAAACAGTTAAATTCTGATAATAAATAAATTAAAAGGTGTGCAAAGGCCAGAGCTCAATGTTAGGAAATTATGTTTGTATTTGCATAACAGAATCAGACACAGGAAGTCAAAGCACTTATGTGAAACTCAACCATAGTCACTAGTACACTTCATTTATTTTCAAGAGCTTCTAATGTGATCCCCTCTAAGGCTACATACACAGGTTCAATAATTGTCATTGGAAAGGATTTTTCACGATCCTTTCCAAAGACAAAAGACTGAACAAGCGCTGTACATACAGCACCGTTCTGCTCTATGGGGGGAGAACGATGGAGTGGCACCTTGTTGCGCTCTTTCTCTTTCACTTCCATTACGATTGTTTGTGGATCCGCCAAGACAGATCCATGAATGAAATTGGACTAGTGCTGTACAAATGCTAGATTGTCCTCAGATACTAGCCCTTAGTTGATTATTAGATGAGAATCATTTGATGTGTTTACGTAGCCTAAGACACAAGGGCAGGACCATCAGTAGCCAAAGAACATGATGACATATTGATTTCAACAGATAGCATGCTTACCTTGTGTCCAGCGGCTGAATATAGAATCTATCAGGCCTTTTCCATTCTTCTCCCCCCACACCAGATCCACTAATTCTTTATTAGAGTCCGACATGGTCAACCCTTTTGTGTGTCTTCTCTCAATGAGTAAAGATGTTCCAAATGTCCTTCTCTGCTCAACATGTAATCACCTCACCTCTGCCCCAAACAAGAGTGGAAATCGAGCAATAAATTCTGAAAGAGAAAAGAGAAAAAAAAAGTGACATTAGGTGTGGGGAAAGCTAGAGACCTGTTCCTATAGGCTTGAACTAAGTCCAGCTACCATCTACTTCTGCATACACCTGAGCTGTCTTCGCTGGCTAGATTAGATGCCATTACATTACTGCGGCTTTCACTGTACCTTGTCAAAGATCAGTATTTATATAGCGCCAACATATTACGCAGCGCTGTACATTAAATAGTGGTTGCAAATGACAGACAGATACAGACAGTAACACAGGAGGAGGAGAGGACCCTATCCAAAAGAGCATACAATCTAGGAGCTGGGGGAAGTATCACACAATAAGACGGGAGCTATGGAGGGGTGGGAAGTAGTGAGGGTATGGGAGACAGAAGAACACAGGTAAGTGAGGTTAAAGCATTGAGTTTTGAGTGCTCTTTTAAAGGAGCAGAAAGTAGGAGCAAGCTGAATAGGAATACAATTCCAGAGAGTTGGGGCAGCTTTTAAAAGTCTTGGAGCGGTGTGTGTGAGGGGGTTATGAGTGAGGGAGTCATTAGTAGATCATTGGAGGAGTAAAGAGAGTGGCTAGCTGAGTGTAGTTATACCAGGTCAAAAAGGTAAATGAACTGTGTAGGGATTTGAAGGCAAAGCACAGGAGCTTGAATTTGATTCTAAGGTGAAATGGAAGCCAATGAAGCGAACTACAAAGAGATGCAGTGGAAGAGGAGCGGAGGGAAGGATGGATGAGTCTGGCTGCTGCATTCATAATAGATTGTAGAGGAGAGAGTCGGGTTAGTGGAATACCAGAGAGGAGGAGGTTACAGTAGTCCAGACAAGAGATAAGAGCGTGTACAGGGAGTTTGGTGGTCTCAGGGGACAGGCAGGGGCGGTATTTAGAGATTTTGCACAGTTGAAAGTGACAGGACCAGGAAATGTTCTGAAAATAGCATGAAAATATTATAGCACCCTTTCTCATTCTCCCTCAACTCTGATGCAAATAGAGGGTAGCACTTAGAACAAGTTATCAAATATCAAAATGCCTTGATAGTAATTTCAATGAGTAAACTATTTTAGGCAGAGGCAATCTGTATGCAGAAAGTCCGGTATAATGCCAACATGTCATGCTGAACTTTCACAATTAAAAAGAACTGATATCCAAATAATTAAATGGCAAGCCAGTCAGGCTGGAAAGGAAAAGGCTAGAAGATGCTAGATGTCATCCAGCCAAGAAATGAGGATCTATCTGAATTGCTGAATTGGAAGAAGCTCAGAGTGTGCAGTGAAATCAGAGCAAGCTATTTCAGAACATAAGAGTAAACTGTACAATTACACAATAACAGTAAAAGGAAGACCGGAGGGGGGCCCCAACATTCACGTATAAGTCCATATAAACAATATTGTATTAAACAATATTATCAGTAAACAAAAATCACTAAACCAGGAACATACAATTCTAAGACTACATACACATGTGCAATAATTGTCGTTGGAAAGGACGACTGCATGATGCAAGAATGAATGCTGTACATACAGCACCATTCTGGTCTATAGAGAGAGGAGGGGGAGTGGGACGGAGCGGCACCCCTTCACTTGCATTACGATCATTTGTACTCCATCGTCTGTGGATCCGCCAGAAAGGTCGTTCAGACGATGGATGACGAGTGCTGTACAGACGCTAGATTCTCATCCGATATCGGCCCTGAGCCAATTATCGGACGAGAACCATTGCACATGTGTATGTAGCCTAATTCTCAAAGCTTAAATAATGTTTCGTTTCTGTACAAAAATACATCATAGTGAATAATCAAAATGTTTATTGCCCATTAAATATTATGAATACTTAGGCAAACACAATGTCATATGCCTGCAGATCTGACTGAGGTCACTGAGCATGGAATTGAAAGGAAGAATTGTAGGCTGACTAGTTTAACAACTGGAAAAGGCATCAATAATATGCAAAGTGCAACCTGACTCCTTGTTATTGAATGATAAATGATTGAGATTACACCTCTGCACCTTCCTAAATAAACCTATAGGTAAGTCCAGAATAATAGGGCAGCAACATTGCTTCTCTAAGATCATTACATAGTTACAAAGGTCCATCAAGTTCAACCACTAGGGAAATAAACATATCCCAGATATAAAACTCTATCTATTAGATTAGCTCTTCAGGTCAGGGTCCTCTCCTCCTATATCACTGTCTGTATAAGTCTGTCATTTGCAATCCCTATTTAATGTACAGCGCTGCGTAATATGTTGGCGCTATATAAATCCTGTTTAAAAATAATAATAATAATAAGACATAGTTGGTTCAGAGGAAGGCAAAAAACCCTGGTACAATTTGCTTCAACAGGGAAAAAAATTCCTTCCTGATTCCATGAGGCAATCGGATGTTCCCTGGATCAAGTCTCTGTTATCTTTAAAGCCTCAATCCCCAGTTATATTATGTGCTTCTAGAAAACATCCAGCTTTTTCTTAATGCAATCTATAGTAGTTGCTGAAACTACTTCCTGAGGCAGCCGATTCCACATTTTCACCGACCTTACAGTGAAGAATCCCTTCCTTATCTGGAACTTAAACTTCTTTTTCTCCAGACGCAAAGAGTCCCCTCTTGTCTTTTGTAATGATTTTTTAAGTCTTTGCTCCTGGCAATGTGTTAACACACACCTGAATGTTTCAGACCAGCAAACCACCAAAACATCTTTTATAGAGGATGTTGCAGATGATCCATGAATGACATTTATTTAGTTGGCAGCACCTGGCTGATAAGTGATAAGGGTGTACTTAGTTTTCACACACAGTTGATTCTGCATTTTGATTTGGTTTTTGTAAATCAATAATGACACAGTGTAAAATGTCATGTGTTGTTGGTTATCCAAGGTTCCATGTACCTAATATTAGGATCTAAAGGTTTTTTTTTATTAGGTCCTGTTCCACAAAGCCTTAAAAATGAAAGAGGGTGTACTTTCTTTATGTCTATATAGAGGATGGAAAGTAGGGGGGTTCTTTGTCTATATTATAGATGGAGGTGTAGAGGGTATATGTCAATACAGAGGGAATGGAGGGTAAATATAAATGCAGGGGATAGAGGAGAGGAAATGAGAAAGAACGTTCATACTGAGGACATTGGGGGGTATACATCAATAGTGAAGGACGAAGGATTAGGGGGTTACACTTCTATATGGGGGACAGAGGTTCGGGGGGGTATACATCTATACAGGAGACAGAGCTTCGAGTGGTATACAACTATACAGGGGATAGATGAT
>NC_092862.1:134869627-134880169 GCF_032062135.1 Pyxicephalus adspersus
ATACTGAGGATGGAGGATCAGGGGGTATACATCTACACACAGGACAGAGGATTGGGGGGTATACATCCATACAGAGGATCGGGGGGGGGATAAGATTATATAGAGGTCATAGGAATGGAAGGGTTATAGGTAGGTATGGAGGATTGGTGGTGGGGGGTATAGATCTTTTTTTATATACCATGCAGGGTTTGTGTCGGTATGGGGGTGGTAGGTAGTTGTATACATCTATATGGAGGATGAATGTGTTATTAATATGTGTGTGTATTGATATATACACAATGGGAGGAGGCTCTGTATGTTTATCCAGAGATGAATGATACATAAAAATGGAGGGGGGGGTATATGGGGGGAGAGGGGTATATGTGGGAGGGTGGGGGTATATAGGGGACAGGCAGTATGTAGTGTCAGTCGGTCAGGGAATGTCCCCTCCTCCATATCACACATACCCCGATCCTCGGCTCCAACGATCATTCATCCCCCAGCTGCTGCACTGACTCAGGTGGAGAGGGAGGCGGAAGCGGAAGTGTGTGCAGAGCGGAGGGGCGGGGCTGTTGCCATGGTAGCTGAGCTGTCAGTTTGATACATGGTATCCCTGTGTGGATGGATCATCCGGGTCACACATGGGATGTGAACACACTGACAGCTCCTATGTATTCATACCTGCTCATACCTGTGCTTGATTGCTTCATATTCATTAATAAAGAACGAAAATAATGTATCAATCTCATCCCCTTGTAGGAGTATAGGTGAATGTGTAATGTCACTTGATGGGGGATGGTTGGTTGGTGTCATCTGAAGTGAACTGCAAATACAAGAACAATCCAGACATTGTCCTTGATATAAACTAAACCCAGGATCCCAGTAATCTAAAAAAACAAAAAAAGCCAATTTTTAGTTACATGACAATTCTGCCCTTGTAGTGGGGCGCCCCCTAGACTTCTGGGGTTACAAGCTCTGGAGGGGGAGTATAGATCTCTTTTATTAAATAATTTTTTTTTTATTTTAAATAATGTTCACCGCTGTGGGGTCTCAGCGAAGAGGAGTGCGAAGGCTTGTGTGAGATCTGCAGCTGGTGCGGAAGGAGTGGGATTATTATTATTATTATGATTATTAATAAACAGGATTTATATAGCACCAACATAATATGCAGCGTTGTACATAAATAGGGGTTGCACATGACTGACAGATACAAACAGTGACACTAGAGGAGGGGAGGACCCTACCCTGAACAATTTACAATCTAGGAGGTGGGGGAAGTAGCACACAATGGGCTTAATTTTAAAAGCTCTCCAAGGCTGAGGAGAGAATACACTTTAATTTGTGAAGCTGGGTGATCCAGCAAACCTGGAATGGATCTTGTCCAAGATTCAAATCTTTTGCTAGCCTCCCCAGCAGTAACCCTGAATGTGGGGTAAAAAAAAGATGCTGAAAGCGGTAACCCAGAGTCACACTCGGAGTAGCTAAAAGAATGAAAAACAATAGTAAATAGAGCCTTACCTGGTCCGCCAGCATCCTTCTTCGTGATCTCCGTCCTGTTTGTGCATCCTCCGGCGGGCGTTCTCCGCATCTGATGGGTTACTGGGGATTCCCGGTGACCTTGGTGCGTGCGGCCGTTGCGTCGGAGGCGCAGTGGGAATTTCAAATCTATTTGTAGTGCATTCAATATAAAACACTGTAATAAATGCAATACAGTGGATTTACATGTCTAAAAGCAGTACATGTCTGTACAATACTGTAAAATACATTTTCATGAAAAACAATGTACCTCTTTTAGTCATATAAATCCGGACAGAAATGAACCGCCCAGGAGGCTAGGAAATAGCAAGTGACTTTGAAGAAATCCTATCCAGGTTTGCTGGATCGCCCAGCTTCACTGGCGAAAGTGTATCCTCTCCAGCCTTGGAAAGCTTTCATAAATCAGGCCCAATAGGAAGGGAGATATGCAGTGGTAGAAGTAGTCAGGGTTTAGAAGACAGAAGAAAACAGGTAAGTAAGGTTGAAGCGTTGGGTTTTGAATTCTCTTTTAAAGGAGCAGAAAGTAGGAGAAAGCTGAAAAGTACGAGGAAGACCATTCTAGAGAGTTGGGGCAGCTCTAGAAATGTCTTGCATGTGATGAGGTTATGAGTGAGGAAGTCATTAGTAGGTTATTGGAGGAACGGAGACAGCGGCTAGGGGAGTATTTTTCTATCAGGTCAGAAAGGTAAGTGGGACAAGACCCAGACAGTGACAGAGGAGGAGATGACCTTGCCCAGAAGAGCTTACAATCTAAGAGGTTATCTGCAAGGGTGACATTCTCCCCAATAGCCAGCAATATATTGGGAATTCTTCCCATGGCCCCCACACTAATGTACTGTGAGCTATGGATATTGTAATTATAGAAGGGGATCCTGAAGACCTGAACATTTCAGGGGGTTCCTCCATGGTAAAAAGGTACTGATGTAAGCAATAAAAGCAACATTATAACAATCCAAACTACTACAGTGCTACAAACAGAACAATTTTTGCACACAAGGAGTTATTTTTTCCCTATGTAGCCAGTGCTCTTCTAGAAGTTCACAGAACAGAAAATGTTACATAACACGATACTAATATTGAATCTGGTAAATAGGACCTGTAGTGAGGAAGCCGTGTCCATGAAATGGTCAGAGGGCAAAGGACTAGTCAGCTGTATTGTCTGGGATCTCCCTGCTGCCAATCTTTTCCACATTACTGACTCCCCATGCTTTATTCTGTGCTGTCTCTTTGTATGGAGACGACCATGTTAGTAAAGGCAGGCAGGGCTTCTCTTCCTCATGTCAGAGCCTCCAGCAAGGAGAATAGAGAGCTGCACAGCACAGACACCACCAAATTTCAAATCCAAATCCCATAAGAGTAACAGTACCCTTGGATCTCACACTGCATATATAGACACAGGCATACTCCAAGAATTGTGCTGCTATTTTGCAGCAGGAATTCCAGACAAAAGGTATATTTTTCAGGGTGCAGCATTTTATTATTAAGATAAATAATGGAAGGGTACAACTCTCTGCCAGGTTATATTTATGATGCATGTGTTCAGAGACAAAACAGGAAGTGGAAGAAAATCTCCTTAAGTGAAATTCTCCTCCTATGCAGCTGTTACCGGAATAGGTGTCAGCATTGGAAGATTTTGCTTCTCACTTATGGCAAATTTTTGGACACATATTGATACACATACAGAGCTGAATCCTCTGAGTTTGAACATATAACAATAATATATAAAAAATAACTGCATATATCAATGAAAACTTGATAGAATGCTAAAGCTTAATCTCCAATTACTTCAAGCAGCAACACACCAAAAATCCAAAATGGAATACATTGGTTTGTTAGCACAATGCACCCAATGTACTGTTTATAGACACGCCAGAACACTTTGCTTTACTTCAGTTGCATGCTGGCAGCAGGGTCTCCATGAGTGGTGGTGGTGGTGATGGTGGGGGGGGGGGACAAGACAGGCTGCTGTACCGGGCCCTGTCAAAATAGGGGCCCAACAGCTACCCAGCAAAGTCTATTCAGCATTATCCCATCACACAGCAGCTCAGTCCACACTGGTACAGAGATGGCAGTGCATCTTGGCAGCCAGTGCTGCTCAGTGCTGGGATTCACACATTTCTCTCTTTTCTTAATCCCTTTCTTTCTGACAATCTGCAGGGTCACTGAGAGTTCTGTAAAGGTCAAATAGGTAACTCTTTGTTGCTCACAGTAGACCTACAGACCACTAAACTTACTGACTTCGGGAAGTGCATGTACGGGGAGCTGAGTTATTCAAAGGGGAAGAATCTTCCCCCAGAGTGACGTCATGTTGCCAGAACCTCCCCACCCGTCCAGAGGCATCTCTGACCATTGGTGGCCAACCAGCGGTTGGTGACCACTGTACGGGGTGTAGGTTTGCTGTACAAGGGCAGGCTCAGTCCTGCAGCAGGAGCAAGCAATTCTGTACAGAACCAGCCTTTGGAGACAGCAGAAAGCTTATGACAGCCATGCACTGGAGTGAGGAAGCCATAGCCGCACCTCAAATTCACTGCCAAAACATAGAGAGCCAGATGGAAGTGGAGGGTCTGGATTGGCATAATAGAGGGTTAGGTGGAAGTGGATGCTGACCCCCCGTCTTCCTTTCTGGCTAATCCAGACTCTCTTCCTGATCCTTGTTGCCTTGCTTGCTATCCTAACCCCAATAATTGCACCTGGCTGCTTTGCGGGTTAGCCTAGGCCATGACTTTTGCAATGAGGGAATTAGAAGTACTCAGAACGAAAAAATTCTGACTTTTAGATATGGGGAGGGGAGGGGGGCAGAAGGTTTACTTAGCATGGGGTCCAGACAATTCTGATGGTGGCCCTGATTGGCATTGAAGTGAAGCATAGCTGAAGCACCCATAAAGACTGATCAGTTACTTTCAATGGAATGCTTTGGCAGTTCATTAAAATAACACAAGTGTATGAAGCATGTGGGGACTAAAGACCACCATACACCATGCAATGTTTCAGTAGACTAAACCTTATATTTAATAAAATTCAGTAAAATGGGACCCAATGGAGGAAAAGCACTATAGAGGGATCTGTAGGATTAAAGGTAAGTGTGATTTTTTTTCTGCTTTCAATACATTTTGGGGTGTATTTTTAAAGCAATGACAATCTGACATTCCCTGATACATCCCCTGATGAAGATTCTTTCAGGTTCAAGTGTTTCAAAAGCAGTAATTGATTCTTCACTAAGGAATGTTTCAGTGAATATTAGATTCACTTTATAAATACATCCATTTGAGTGAATTTCCTCTTGCATATGATCTGCAACCTGTCTCCAACTTTCATGCCTCCTTTTCCGTTCACTAAAACCAGTTTGCATTATATCAGTGGTCACCACGGGAAAATTTTGGTGGTCTACAGAAAATATAGGACATTATTTGCAATTTGTATGTTTTAATAATAATTATGTTTTATTAATAAATTATTTTGTTCTGAATGATAATTTTCGCCTTTATATTGCACTAAATTTACCAACTGTACTGGAGATGTAAAAAGAAGGGAGGGGCAGTGTGACGTCAGTGTAGTCTTAAATAGGAACTAAACTGAAAAAAAATAAACATAGCTTCAATTCCGCAGGGCAATCCGATCACTCCGGGGGTGTCCTGCTTCAGGTCCCGCATCGTCCCAACATTCATCTCGGAGCTGGTGCTGCCATCTTCTGCTCTTCTTCCCGGTTCTTCATCCTACGTCACCCAACCCAGGCACGCGATCGGGTGACATAGGATGAAAAAAAAAATTTGCCGATCTCACTGCACATGCGTGAGATCCGCAAATTTTTCTGTTTGAGTGAAAGGGCTCATCTCGGGCATGTGCAGAAGAAGCCCCCATGAGCCGTGACGTAGGCGTGATGTAGGTATCCTGCAGGCTTTGCGCTCCCCTTCATTATCGATCACCGAGGCGGTTGAGAATTATGGAGTGGTGCTGCACCCCTTTATATTCAAAAAAAAAGTGTTGAGCTTAAAAAAAAAAAAACAAAATCAAAAAACAACAGAATTTTTACCTTACAGAAAAGGTTTTATGTAAAGTGAAATTTCTGAGTTTAGATAAGCTTTAAGTTGTGTGAGGCATTTGTTGCCAAGCCGTATGCTTCAGTATTGTATCCATTACAACAGTCACCCCGCTCCATGAATAGAGATTCTCATCCAGTTGTTTTATTTTATTTGTTTATTTCTCAGATACTCGTTTAGGTAAGTATGACCTTCACTGTGTATTTTCTTTATTATATTTAATGACATCTAACAGATTAACTTTGATAACTATCATTTCTTGTTTGGTCTTAGATTGGAATGAAATAAACCCATAATGAGTGAGAAAATGCAAACAAATATTTTGCATTGCTTTAGTAATACCAAAGATAATGCAACTAATGATAATAGTAACAATAGTAATACTTCACTTAGCTGATCAATGAATCAGAGTCCTTGTCAGCACCATTAGGAAGATCATTATTTTAGAACTGGTTTATCTTTTAAAAAAAAAGTCATAATAATGGTCTGCAGGATTTAGTATTATGAATTTAGTGGTCTGTGAGGTCTGAGAGGTTGGTGACCATTCTATGAGGTCAGAGTTTGCAGCAGATACAATGTAAGCAATGCTGACAGCTGTCAGCTTCGCATGTGCAGGAAGTTTGTCTCCAGCCGGCCGCCGTCACAGCTGGGATCCACGCTGCTAATGCACATGGTGCTGCAGGAAGTGAGCTGAGCAGAGAGCAGTGCTGACACCTCAGTGTGGATGCCCAGGGCTGCTGGTGTTGTCAGAGATTTTAGCTATGGGAGGACAAGCTAAGAGCAAGAAGAACAGCAAGATCAAGAAGAGGCAAAGGAAAGGAGGTGAGCAGCTTTATCACATCCTGATCACATGCTGGAGTTGTGTTTATCTGGGAAAGTAAACAGCATGAGAATGATTGCAGTGACACACATTGGAGGCTAGGTCTTCTTGTAATCTATATGAATGGACTGAATATGACTTCTAAATGTCTGGGGACATTCCTCATTTCCATCAATGCCATTCTCACAGTAATGAAATCTTTCACTTGTTGATTGCTTGTAGAACTCTACAGAAACTTGTTCTTAAGTATTACACATTTATTCCTACTTTCAGGGAACTCCAGACCAACCATAAACTAAGGTTTGATTGCCACTTTTTCATTTTCCTATATTTAAAGCATACCTAAACTCAGAATTTTTTATCTTTACATATTTGGGTAAGCAACCCTTTTATTTAAAGTAAAAATTCAGTTTGTTTCAGTTTTTTTTAAGTGCAACATCTTTTTTTTTGTGGTGCATCTTTAGGTGTTAGTACTCTGGCCTTTGCAGTGCTGGGTCCCAGGTTCGAATCCCGGCCTGGGCACTTTCTGCATAGTTTGCAGGTTCTCCCTGTGTCTGCGTGGGTTTTCTCCGGGTACTCCAATTTCCCCCACATTCCAAAAACATGCAGTTAAGTTAATTGGCTTTCACAAAAAAAATGAGACTGTACTAAAGGGTAGACGACCCTTATATGTAAAGGTAAAATGTTATTCATTTTTTTTTTTTAATAGGTGCAGCACCTTCCCTTTCTGCCTTGATCGCCGAGACGCAGAGCCTCCCGGGATACCTACGTCACACATCCCTGGAGGCTCTGGGTGCTCCTTCTGTGGATGCCCGAATCTCGGACATGTGAAGAAGGGGCATTTTTGAAAAAGATGCCAATCTCACACAAGCGCAGCGAGATTGGTTTTCTCTTTTTTTTTTTCCCTTTTACAGGGGGCTACTTCACCCAATCTCGCACCTGGGTGAAATGCCAAGAAGACCAAAGAAGACGAAGGAAGTGAAGAATGAAGATGGCGACGCCCGCTGCTTCCTCAGCACTGGGATGAAGAATTCCAGGACGACGCAGGACCGGATCGTGGGAAGGACCAGCGCCATCGAGGGACCTTCCGGAATAAAGATAAGTGTCGTTTTTTTGTTTTCGGTTTAGTTCCGCTTTAACCTAACCTCATGTTTTTGGAATGTGGGAGGAAACCCACGCAACCATGGTGAGAACCTGCAAACTCCATGCAGATAATGTCCTGGCAGAGATTCAAACCTGGGACCTAGCACTGCAAGGGCCAGAGTGCTAACCACTGAGCCACCGTGCATTGCATTGCAGCCATGTACAGTTCTTGGTGGCAGAAAAAGGCAGACAAGGTCATGTTCTGTATTTGTGTGCATGTTTGTTCTTTTTATTTACAATAAGAAGCTCCTGATTTTTTTTTTTTTTTTAATTTTTGTAATTTTTTTTTTGTTACTAACTCTGAATTTCCTTCCAACAGTTTGATAGGAAGTTACAGATTTATCTTTGCTGCTTACAAAATCTACCACCAAATATATTACTGTATCCCATGTTATTCTCTTTAGGACATGATGCAGCTAACTTGTCGGTACAAGATCGCATGAAAATCAAAATGGAAAACAAAGCCAAGAATAAAACGGCTCAGAAATATTCCATACATCAGCTATTGGAGAAGGTGATATGTTCTGTGGGAAATGACCCCCTTCCTTTACTTTATTGATCTCGGGTAAAAAAAAACCTCTTTGGTGACCAGGGGGAAAAAAAGACCCATTAGACTGCTGAGAGAGAAAGACCCGTTATATTAGTGATCCCAAGGGAGAAGGCTCCCCTAATCATGTCCATGGAGACTTTACTTAAAGCAGAACAAAAAAAAAAAAAAAATTAAAGTTAATTAAAGCAATCAGACCGGTCTCTAATTGCCAAAGGGACAGACAATATCTCTTCTGCAATAAAATAAACTCACCTGTCTGTTTGCTATTTTATACACTTCTCCTTTACCCATCATGTGTGCTGGCATCTTCACCCAGTCCTTTCTGTGTTTGGGATCTTTGGCTTTTATGATTGGCCAGGCTGGGATGAAGTAACTCCCATGTATACACATAGAATTTCTTTTTCTCCCATCTGCCAGCTAGGCTGGGATCATACCTTGAAGAAAAGATTACGAACATGTTGGGAATTTTCTTGTATTGCAGAAGACACATCCCCTCACCAATAAATTTTAATTATTTAAAAAAATTAAATTAAATAGTTTAATTTAATTTGCATCTACAAATAAACTTGTTTAGGTTAAATTTATAATAGTTAATACCTTTGTCATCTTTTATTGTTTATTCAAGAATTTAGGGGGAGAATAATTTTATAGTACCACATCCCTATTCTGTAATTTTTCCAAAAGTTAATTGCAATACACTGTCATTTCATTACATATAAAAATAACTTTTAACTTTAAAATCCCTTTTACCCCTTCATTGTAATAAAGTTGAATACACATTTCAGGTCTTAACGCGTTTCGCCACCAGGCTTCTTCAGAAGGACATTTCAAAAATTCATACAAACTTTCAACCTAATTTTAGTTCTTCAAGGTTCTTAATAATAATCAAATTCGAAGCATCATTTATATATATATATATATATATATATATATATATATATATATATAACTTAAGACAATTAAGACAATTAACATCTTTCTTGCCAATTTTCTAGGTGAGGTTTTAAAATGGTGTTCAAACCATCACCTCACTAGAAATGTTGTTCACCATATAGTGTGTATCAAATTAGGAAATGTAGATAATACCTAATGGTCACAGGAAAGGGTCTCAACTCTCAAATCTTCCTAGCCAAATAACCACCTCTGTAGAAACCTCTGATTATACTTTCCTGTGTTTATTATTAAGTGTGTAAAAGTTACCTGGAAAGTCCCACGCAATTAGCTTTTCAAAAACTGTTTTTATTGTTGTCTATCCCCTCATTTAGGACATTCTGATTTTTTTGGGGGTGGCCATTGAAAACTGAAAGTGAGAGGGGAAAATGCTTCGATGGGGACACTAGATTTGATGACAGAAATTAATTTCTCTCTACATTTGGGAGAGTTGAGAAGAGTTCATTTTCTACAGGACAGAAAGTAAAATGAAATCTCATTGGAGGCAAAAAGAAAACTTCCATACTTCAACTAAAATGATAGTTATACTTTAATTTTGATTTATTTAATTAATATATTATCTTTTTCCCCATTTGAAAGATTGAAGACTATATGGACAATTTTAATTATGAGATGGCCCAGCTGTTTTGTCAAAGAGCCCTGGACATGGAGCCCGACAACCTGGACATCCTTGAAACCATGGGAAACATCTGTATGGAGCTGGGGGACACTGACAAAGCCAAACAGATATCCTTTTCCTATATTGAGCCTGATTTATTAAAGCTCTCCAAGGCTGGAGAGCATACACTTTCATCAGTGAATCTGGGTGATCCAGCAAACCTGGAATGGTTTTCCTAAATCATTTGATATTTGTTAGCAAATGTCAATACTGGACCAGATCCATTTCAGGTTTGCTGGATCACTCAGCTTCACTGAGAAAAGTAGATCTTTCCAGCTTTAATAAATCAGGCCCATTGTACTGCAATACCATTAAAATAACAAAATACTTCTGGTAGTCAGACATCCCTCAAACAGTCAGGATTCTTGCTTAGTCTTAAGAATACATGATGCATGACCTTTTGCTTAGGCATTGTTTTAATGTATTGATGTTGACATGTTTCTTGGTGAAGTGATTGAAAGAACTGTAAAAGCACAACTTTAGGCTTAGGATTACCCCCCCCCCCCTCCTCCAACCCAGCATTTGTCTCTCTCCTTATTTGAGTTCCCCCCTAATATTTAAATTAAATAAGAAAACCTTGAGTACCTATATTTTGTTTGTAACTTCAGTCTGGAGGATCCCAGGTCATCGTCTTCCTCCAGTGGCTACCAGATCCTGAATGAAGCAGAGAGTGCTTTTTGGGGTAGGGTATGTGCACTTAATGCTGGGAAAACACAGGAAATAACTCCCATGACATTATTAATATTATTACAGGGTATTTCTATGACGCCAACATATTACACAGCACCATAGTCACGTCCTCCAAAGGCACTCACAATCTAATGTTCCTACCATAGTCATATATCATTAATACAATTTTTTTTTTTTT
>NC_092862.1:134880201-134961922 GCF_032062135.1 Pyxicephalus adspersus
TTTTTTTTTTTTTTAATTGGAGTGTGGGAGGAAACTCACGCAAACAAGGGGAGAACCTTCAAACTCCATGCAGATAGTGTCCTGGCCCAGATTCGAACCTGGGACCTAGTGCTGCAAAGGCCAGAGTGCTAACCAGTGAACCACTGTCTTGCCTCATGGGTCATATGAGTATCATCATCGTATCATCGTATCATCATAGTGAGTCATCTCACTATTGGTATCATTCATTCTACCCAGGAGAGAAGCTACACTTTGAGTCTTTCTGGTATAGTTGTGGACATAGGATGAATATTGTAGCCATACTGTTTTTCTATTTAGAAGACATGATGGGTGCTGATAGTTTAAAAATGAACTTTAGCTTTATACAATAGGTTTACCTGAAATTAATGTATTTTCCCCACATCATTTAGTTTCCTTAACTTCTCAGCACGTCCTTCTAAGAGCTGTCGAGCTCAGTCCCGAAAAAGGGCATGCCAAATACATGTGTCTCGGACAGATTCATTGCGAGGAGGATGCCTTACAGTACTTCCATAAAGGATTGACAATCATGATCAACACTTATAAGAACCAGTCACAAGAGGTGAGTTATGATATTATGTTCTCATATATTCAGCAATTTGTTACCCATTGGGTCCTAAACATGTATATTTGTATTCTGTAAATTTTGAGTTAATCCTGTGCAGATTGAAGTGCTGCAGACACTTTGGCACTGGTTTATCATTGAGTATGGCAATTAGGCGGAGTTTTCCAACCTGTTTAACTACGTGTCCTTCATAGGTATGGCTGGAATGGGTTCAATAGAATATGAACAGGGGTCAGAGATCACAATTTTTACTGGACCTTCTACTCAAGGCCTTTTTACCCTTCTTGTGCTCAATATTTAGTACTGAGCCAGTGCTTAGGTAAATGATAATTAACTTTATTTAAATTGGTGAAATTCTACTATACAATTTCACCAGAATGTTAAAGACTTGTGGTGACATTGGCTCGCCCGACCACTTATTATGGAACAGTAAACTGTTGTGTTTGTCTGGGACCAAATTTTTCACCTTATCTCAGACATTATTGACACACAAATTCATCCTTTCCTTAAATTAGCTATACTCCACATCTTCCAAGATAACCCCCCCCCCTTTCCCAAATGTAGAACTGGCATTATTTATGTACTCCCAGCTGCTAAACATAATAATACTATATTGGAAAGAAGTCCGGATTCTCCCAACCCTTCAAATGTAATTAGAGATCTTAACTTAGAATTGTCATGTGAAAGATCCCTTGCACATACACAGAACCTTTATCAAACATTCAGCATTGAATACTCAGTTATATATTAGTCTGTTATTTACCTGCTTATAGACTGGAATCTTATTATTGTAATTGTTGATGGTCATTTAATTTATTTTACTGTTTGTACTCTTCTATTTCCTTTTTCTTCCTACCCCTTTTCTTCCTAAACAGTTTACTTATTGTTTGCTGGACTTCTAGCCCTGTTCTAATACCTAATTGTAAAAAAACTAATCTTTTGATACTTATGTATTGTCATTGACATTGTTTCTCATGTCAATCATGATCCTTCAAAAAATAAATAATTAAACTAAAGTCACAGCGATCACATTAGAAACTATTAAAGAGCAACAATCTTACAATCATATATTAGTAATATTTTTTAATGTGATTTTACTTTGAAACAGTGTTATTATATGTTGTCAATTTGTGCAAAGCCTGCTGGTGGTTTTCACTATTTCTGGCTGAACACTCGAGGACAACAGAATGGCTGTAATGTCATTTTCTTATGATTCTTTTGATTGTGTATCATGGATTGTGGTATTAACACTTGTAGCTTCTCTGCAACACAATAAGGTGGTCACAAATACATCTGTTCTGAATGAAGCATGACTTTTAGCCACAAGCATTAAGGATATGCAGTTCTCCGCAAAGGATATAAGGTACCCATGGTGTACATAGATTTAAAATAGGAGGAAAGAATGTATCATTTAGATATAATATTTGTTTTTTTTGGTTCTGGCTTTACAACAAATATTATGGTAAGAAGCTTCACTTCTAGATTTGCTACATCAATACAGGTAGTTCCCGGGTTACGTACGAGATAGGGAATGTAAGTTTGTTCTTAAGTTGAATTTGTATGTAAGTCGGAACAGGTACATTATTTAATAAATGCTATCAGGACAGATGTTTGTCTCAACATTTTATTAGGCAGCATGGTGTCAGTTATTGCATAAAATCCTTACTGTGAGTTAATCACAAAGCAAGAAAAAAAAAAACTTTATGAAGCCTAGACATTCATTAACTTCTGAAACAAGTTGTGCTTTGATTTGCAAAAAGAAACTGCAGTGTTTGTCTTAGTCATTAAAGAGTTACAAGAGGTTGCAGAAGAGCTCAGTCTCAGCAGTATTTAGCAAAAGATTTTTTCTGCAAGTCATGCAAAACGCCTCCGCCCTGTACAGAACGAGCAGGAAAGCCCTGTTCGTATTTAGGAGTTTTCCGTATGTCGGATGTCCTTAACTCAGGGACTACCTGTACAGGAGAAAGTGATGGATGCTAGAAGCACCAGTAGGTCTATTGGAGGGAAGGTTTGACACATGGCCCCTTAGAAAGGTAAATATGAAATGACTTCTTCTAAAGCAATGTTTCTCAACCAGGGTTCCTCAAGCGGTTGCTGGGGGTTCTTTGAGCAATGAGAAATTTGGACCTCTAAGGTCAGTTACTATTGACACCAATTTGTGTCCCACCTTTTTGGGATTTAAGGGTGACATTCTTCCCAATGGCCAGCAATGTAGAAGGCATTCTTCTTGCTAACCACCAGCATTTGTGCGTACAATAATTATAGAAGGGGTCCCCTGAGATCTGGGTTCCCTCATAATAAAAAGATTGATAAAGGTTGTTCTAAAGGGTGCCTGTAATGCCTGTAATTTTTGTGTACTGTAGACATTTTGGACTTTTATTATTTCTAGGGAATGTTTGAAATATGGCTGACAAAAAGTTTGCCTAAAAAGTTACCCCTAAAGGGGGTTTTAAACGTTCAGTGAAAGTTGAGAAAACTTCAGTATCCCTTCAACATCAGTTTAATGGTTCAGCTAACATTCTTAATTCCTAATCAAAGTAATGACTTTGTCTTTCTTCTTTGCAGTCGGGGGCAGCAAGTTGGCCCAATCAGAATGAAGTCACTGCAACCGACATCTCCGCAGCATTCTGCTCCATCGCTGAGATCTATCTCACTGATCTCTGGTAAATGGCCTGTCTGTACATTTTTTCCTTTTTCCTCTGTGAAGTGGTAGACAAAAAAATCACAGATTTCTCTTCTTTAAGTTCCTTTGTGATTCTTACGTTTGGTAAAGCAGTTTTGTTTGAATTAGACCATAGCAGAAAGCTTAAAAGCAGACCCCGCGCTGGGGAAGCATGACCTTGTCCCTGGTGCTGCTGTTAAATCTGAAATGATTGATATCAGTAGAACAGTCTACTGGTGGGTTGGTCTTTCAGCAGACTTATGGTTTAAAGAAAACTGTACTTTAAAAAAATAAAATAAACGGGTAAGAAAGGTATACAATAGTATATGTTAGTGTGTATGGGTATAAGCATACCTTATAAGTTAGAAAGAGAGATACATTGTAGCACAGGGAATGTAGGACTGAAATATGTCTGAAATGCCTCCCGCCATGTGAGCCACCAGGAATTAGTATGACCAAATAATTAGTTAAACTCACAAGTACTTCTTAAATACTAAAATTTCCCTAGCTTGTCCTTTAATTTAAAATTGCAGGAAATGTCCCGTTACACATGTGGAGTCTACCCTAACTAAAATTTTTATAAAACTCATGTTTTTCTTTTTTATCTTTGGACAGCATGGAAGATGGAGCGGGTGATAAATGTAAAGAAGCAATTGAAAAAGCTCTAGAATATAATCCAAACAACCCAGAATCCTTGCAGTTGATGGCAAGTTACCTTTTCAGCATGGAGAAGCAACAGGTGAGTGTTTTTTTGTGTGCCAGATTACTATCATCCCAGGGATGAGCTTTAAAGAATTCCAGCGGTTTACAGGCTAAGTAGTCTGTAATCTTTTAAGGTGCTGGGGGTTGACAAGTACGACAAACCCATGTAAGTGTTAATATCGCATATTTATATATTACTATTATTACACAGTATTTATATAGCACCAACATAATAGGCAGTGCTGTACAAAGTCCATAGTCATGGACTAGCTGTCCCTCAAAGGAGCTCACATTCTAATGTCCCTAACTCAGTCAAATGTCATTAGCATGTTCGAAGGTCAATTTGGGGGGGGATACCAAGTAACCTAACTGCATGTCTTTTTTGGAATGTGGGAGGAAACTGGAGTACCTGGAGGAAACCCACACAACCACAGGGAGTAGGTGCAAACTCGCAAATGCAGATAGTGTCCTGGGCGAGATTTGAACCTGGGAACCAGCGCTCCAAACCTCTGAGCCACCATGCTGCCAACATAAAATGTAGCACTTTACATAACCCATAGTCATTTCACTAATTGTCCTTCATAGAAGCTCACAATTGTATGTCCATTCCATTCCTACCATGGTCATTTGTCATTACTACGGTCTAAGTCTAAACTCAGGGGGAAGAGAATATACTACATGTTGGTGTTAGAAATCTTTTTTTAATTCTGTACATCAATTTACAACACTGCTTCATGAGTTATCACATTGGAAATGCAGATTTATAGAGTGTAGTTAAACACTTCTTTAGTGCTTGTACTGGGAACAGCAAAAAGTAAACGTAAAGTCAGTAAGTCAGTCTATAACTAGAAAGGGCATCCAGCAGTAAATTATAACATGTTGGCTCGTACATTATAGTTTTTTTTTATAAATGTGAAGGGGATTGTACATCTAGGTCAGAAGGTATATGGCTAGTTTTGGGAATTTGAGGTGACCTATTATTTTTTCCATCATAAAGTACTTCTAAAAGCAAAATACAGACGTAGGTGATGCTGCTGTGTCTGGTAAAGCTTCTTCTATAATAATATGTATGAGCAGAGCTCCTCCTTGTGGCAATTTGTGAATGCAAAAACTGGGTTTTCTGGACAAACTTTTTATTTGTGTTGAACATTTTTTCCCCCACAAAGGTTTATGTAATACTAAACTGATCTGAAAACAATGCATTTTTTCCAAGGTGTTTATCTTTGGAAATGTGTGCCGATTCAGATTGGATATTGTAAGGAGAGAATGTCCTAGCAATGGCCATGATAAGAATGCACTTCGTACAAAAACAGAGTTTGTAATAGAGGAAGGGTGTTTAAAATAACAACCAAGAATTGTAGTCTTTAGACGCCAAAAAAAACAGAAGCCACCAGCGCTCCAAAATCCAGAAAATCCATGTGGCCTCCTATGATGATGCAGTGCTTTGTGTCTACTGGCCAATTGCCTAATGGTCATGAGCTCTGTTGCATGTTGGTATGGGGGAATATCACTACATTCTCCATACTTCAACAACCAACAATATGGTAGGTTATGGCGGCTGTAATATTGGAAGGAGTGAGGGGGAACCTTGGGAATATTGGTGTATGGTGTTTGTGGAAGAGCTTTCAATAGACCCCGTTGCTGCACCCAAAATGAGCAAGGTTACAATAACTCTTTAAATTGGAAAGTTCTAGTGCTTATTTCTCCTTTATTATTTTCAAAAGAAAGTCAATAATGGTGGTCTATGTATTTTTCTAATGGCTCGCTTTGACTAAAAGAATCTGCCTGGACAGGTGAGGGGGGGTGGATATACAAAGTTAAATTTCGATACATAGACTACTTAGAATTTGATTTTTTTTCATGTATTAATGTATACAGACCTGTCTTGTTCTCCAGCTCACATTGAGGCTATGCCATTCTGTGCTTATTCTACATTACTGGTTCAACATTAATACTACAGGAGCCTATTCATCAGGACTATTTATCCCTCCTTACCCCTTCCACCTGTTTCAACAAATTATTTACATTTCATCTTCCACACCAGTATATACACAAACAAGACTCTCAAGCTAACCCCCATCTCTCAGAACCTTAAAATCAGTCTCTACCCTTCCCTGAGGAAGCCATACAGGGAAACGTGTCACAAATAGACAACCCTTTGCTGTGAATATTTTCTGAAATGATTGTATAGTTTTTACACCTCATATTTGTGTAAAATACCATTCATATGTCCTTATCTCTAGTTCAGTTGAGCCTTGTATAGAGTAGAATTCTATAAACTTTAACCTCGTTACTATTGAAGTTGCCTCAAAAATACGTTCTTTTCATGTTATTTACATATGAGTCTTGGCAACCATCGACCAAGAAAGAAAAAGTTCCTTTTGGGTTATTACAACTTTTGCATATACAGGTAGTCCCCGAGTTAAGGACATACGGACTACTCCTGGATAGGAACTCGCTCCTGTGCAGGACGGAGGTTTGATAGGGAGGGGGGCATTTGCATTACTTGCAGAGGAAATCTTGTGCTAAACATAGCTGAGGTTAGGGGTGACCTTAAGGGCTGAGCTGTTCTGCAGCCTCTTGTAACTTTTTATTGACCAAGGCAAACTCTGCAGTTATTTCTTTTTGCATATCAAAGCACAGCTTGCTCCAAAAGGTAATGAATGTTCAGGCTCCATAAAGTTTTTTTTTTTTTTTTTCGGTTTGTTTGTGATTAGCTCACAGTGAGGATTTTTAACAGTAAATAACACCACACTGCCGAATAAAATGTTGAGACAAACATCTGTCCTAATTGCACTTAATAAAATAATAAAAATGTACCTGTTCTGACTTACATACAAATTCAACTTAAAAACAAACCTACAGTCCCTATTTCGTATGTAACCCGGGGACTACCTGTATATACGTGAATGAATGTGTGCTCACATGCACCAAACGTGTACTTAAGAGGGGTACGTCTCTTCAGTTCTGTTGCAAGTTGCTGGATCTACAGCACATTCACTCGGTATTCTGCCCAGCATTGACTTTGTGAATACTGACCAACACGGACCTCAACTTCGCTTGGAATGCCACCTCCACAGCCTTTATGCCTTGCCTCTGCTTGCTATGTTCCAGTCTTTTTGACACTTGCTCTGCCACCCATTCCTACACTGAAGTCCACCAATTCCCGTCACCTCTGGTGGGAAGAGACTGGGGCCCACAACCTTGCCGCAAAGTAATCCAGTGGCCACTAGAGCTACCAGCCCATCAGTCCTTGCAGGGTGCTTTGATGAAGACCAGGGGGTCACAGAGGTTCCATAGCTCAGGTTCCATAGCTTGTGTCAGCTGCAAGGCGGTGACCTGTAACAGGAGGAGACAAGTGGGCAGTGAGGCCGACACCACATGCTTAGGAATTTACAGTCTTGTCATGTTTTAGGAGCAAACTATATTTCTTGGAAATTACCAATTATTTTTCTCTTACATACAAATTCAGCTTAAGAACAAAACTACAGTCCCTATCTCGTATGTAACCCAGGGACTACCTGTACAGAGCTGTGGTAATGTTTCTATTGGCTGGGTCTAGTTGTAACAAATGAGATACTCAGTGGGATCAAGGAGAACAAACTCCATTACGGTCATCCTCGTCCTTCTGATATTTTGTGTGATGATGTCGCTGTCTCTGTACCTGTTGGGTCAGGGATTTTCTATTGGAGATACATTTACAGTATAAGAATGACTGACTAGAGTTGGCAGTGTAAGTTGCAATATTTTGATCCCAAAGGATTGCAATATGAATGAGTAATGCAGCCTCCAGAATGCACCTTTATGTACAATATCCGCTCTGGAAGTCTAAGACCTTTTACCTTAGCACTCTCGGGTTCATAGCTACATAGGGTTCCGTGTGGTCTCATGCGTAGTCACTAGAATAATGTTATTGCAGTGATTGACACCGCCGATCCAGATACAAACCTACATGCTCATAAATCTCTGCAGTATAAGGAGAGCCCAGCCATGGCATCCCTCCTCCTTGTGACTGACAGCTGCCCCCTCCAGCTAGGGACTAACTGTAAATATTCTGTGATTAATGCACACAATATGAATGCGTCTGTCATTTATCTCCCCAAGATCCCATGCCAAGGCCCATCTACTTAACTCAACCTGCCGGTAATAAATATCTCATCAGGCGGCTGTACATGTAATAACTCTAGAAATTATTACCGGTCTCCTGACCAGGAGGAGAGGAGGAAATTGCTGCCTATATATCACTATTGCCGGTATTGACAGGGGCCCACTGCTCAGAATAACTCGCTGCCACCCTTTATTACCTGTATGCAGAGGAGGCTGTCTTATTTAAATATGATCCTGCCAATAATGGAACACTCGGTTCATAAACAGTGCATGGAGCCTTCATGGTTCTTAGTATGCATTCCAGAATTTTGCATTAGAAGCTCATTAGGTATTCTGGAATCTGCTATTACAAAATGGAATTTAAAGTATGAGTAGAGACAATGATTAAAATTGAAAAGATATAACATGTTGATGTCATTTCAAAGTTGTTTTCAAAGGAAAACTTTACTTTTGTTAGGAATAAACTATATTTTTATATGTAATATATATAAGGCTCTACACAGTTGCTCAGCATTTCATGTTGTTTTCTAAAACTGTGAACAAATAAAATGCAATATGGCAACATGGAAACTTTGTATACACAGACACTGATTTATTAAAGCTCTCCATGGTTGGAGAGGATACACTTTCATCAGTGAAGCTGGGTGATCAAGCAAACCTGGCATGAATTTCTTAAAAGTAATTTGCTGTTTGTTATCAAATGTTTTCAATACTGGACCAGATCCATTCCAGGTTTCCTCAAAAAAACAGCTTCACTGATGAAAGTGTATCCTCGCCAGTTTAGGAGAGCTCTAATAAATGGTATATGGAATGTCCCAATAAATCTAATTTTGTGATGATTCAGATCCTATACCTTAAGATAAGAGTGAATTTTAGACATTCCTTGCAATACGGAGTATCTCACCTAAAATGAGAAAAGCAGTTTTTCTTAATAGAGCAGCAGATTTGCAGGTAAAATATAAAGTTAGCTAACCTTTTAGCAAAATTACCTAAAACATAAATGATTATTTAGTCTCGTCCCCAGAAATTTTTTTTTTTTGTAAGCCGGGTGGGAAGAAGATGTAGGTGGGTTGTGGCTCCTGTACTGTGACCCAACTTGGTAATCGCCCAAAAACAACTGGGTGGTTACTGAAAAGTGCTGGGTGGTGCGTCCGGCTAAAAGGAGATGGGGAGAACACTGAATATTGTTTTACCCCTCTAAATGGTTTATATTCCTGCCCATACAGTCCTGATATGTTTACAGCTGTGTCACACAACCCTCCCTGCCAGGACACAAGATCTGATTTTTGTCTGCTGTAGTTTAGTAACACTTGTAGGTCTTCTCCCCACCATTGGCTAAGCACTGAAATAAGTAGCAGTAGACTGATGAGCTCCTCTTACCGTCGCTCTATTTTCTCCAACTATCATCATGCTTCTTGCACAGCAGCACTCCTGCATGCCTACTTGTGCTGCTTGTCATTCCCCCAGCCTAAGCTCTGTTGCACAGGTAGTGCAAAAGTTTGATAGCAAGTCAGATTCAGGTACTTACACTTTTTGCATTAACAAATACAAATAAGTATGTAAGCTCCTCTGGACAGGGTCCTCTCCTCCTCCTGTGTCACTGTCTGTATCTGTCATTTGCAATCGCTATTTATTGTACAACGCTGCGTAATATGTTGACGATAGAAAAATCCTGTTTAATAATAAAGTATGTATAAATAAACACATGGGTGTGTTAATCTGTACCTTTAGGTTGAGTTTTAGGCTTCCAAAGCAAGTTTTAATTTAATCATTGATTGCAATATCTTAGTTCGGACTCTTTTGTGAATCTGTATTTAGGGGACAAGTTTGCAGTGGGTGTGTTTTGGATCACCTCAAATAGATAGACAACAGGTGTTCCCAGATCACCAGGAGCTGCAGGATGTACTGTTGCCTTGCACCGTGTTCCCTGCTTTCAAGGCTCGAGGTTGTGACGGGTTGTACCTTTAAATTATGCCCAATGACTTTTACAATGCACTGCACACATGGTGAGATCTCAGTTAGCACTCCTCATGAATATATCATAAGCTGACCACTCTAAGTGATTTATGTTTCTAAAAAAAAAAAAAAAAAAGCCACCGACCTAGTAGAATGTGCTTTTCACAACACATTTTATTTTCACTTTTTAGCGCTCCATTTTTGCATACATATTGCTTCATTTGAATTATGGGCAGCTGAAGGCAAAACAAACAATATTTATTATGCTGTAATAAAATACGGCCAAAAAAAAAAAAACCTTGCTTGTAATTTTGCAGCTGCTTTTCCGTGTGCAGTACCACTGCTGGTCACTGGGTGACACTGTTGAGTCATGGCATGGCGGTGTAGCTGCAGTCCCGTTCAGCGATAATGTTGGTTGTTTTTCACAGCTCTTATCTTATCAGAGTTCTTTTCAAACATTTTCCTTTACTAATACAATTATTGAGTCCATCAAAATGCAATATTGCACCTAGAAGTAATAATCTTGTCTGAATAATGGAAGTAGTCTATTAGTGCTACTAATAATGAATCCCAAGACGCGGTGATTGCTTGGCTGCTCATTAACTGTTTCAAAGCTTAGGAAAAAAAAGCATGTGTGCCGGTTTGGGTAGATTGGATAATATGTAGTGCCTGTAATGTCTTAGTTTGGAATAAGAACTGTTTTTAGTTCCTCTCTGATTCTAGCACAAGCATCAAATAAGAAACTCCCTTCACCTCCCCTGATTCAGCCAAACACATTTGTGACTCACACACTTCCCCTCCCAGACACTACAGATCACAGTGGGAGGGTTTTACCAGCAAAAGCAGTGCTGTCAACCAAGAAAGCAGTGGGTGGGGCTGGGAGTGGCCATGTGCTGATTGACAGGCTAGACAATGCTGATGGCCACACACCTGCAATATTGATTCATCCCACTTTAGTGCAAGGAAGCAAAGCCTACATGAAAATGGCAACACTGCTCTGAATTCAGGAGCAGTGCAGTGATGTTGCCTCTCCATCACAAAAAGTAGGATTAGTTAGAATTTACCAGGCATTTTTTTGGAATTTGTAAAGAAAAAACTAATTCATTTATGTTTGCCATGTTCACCTAAATTCTATGTAAAGCTAAAATGTATATTACCTGGAGATTACAATTTTTGCTGTTGCAGACTGAGAACACTAAGCAAATCCTTCCTAATTGGCAATAGCGTTGTCAGCCTGACATCTTCTTGTTGATTGTTTGGCTGTCTTCTGATTACCTAATGGGAAACCTATAGGCCAACGCTGCTGCTAATTGCAAGGCAGTGACTTGGTGTTGTCATACTGCAATATTGCTGATATTGTCTATGTAAGACCCAATATACACATTACAGTATAGTCATACAATCTCTGTACTTGCAACGTGGGTCAAACTATGTATGTGAAAGAGGACCTACCTGCGATCCATGATCCCCATTCATTCTCTATTGGGCTGCATTGATGGAAGCTTCATGTAGAATCTCCCCCAAGGCAAAGGTTCACTGGTATGAAGAAGTGGTAACCGTACTGCAACCTCCGGTCAGACCAAAAATCACTGGGTCAGGATAAATGGCAGGGCCTCTGTCAGGTAGGGACAAATGTTCTGGTACAACTTTTTAAAACTTTTTCTTCCTTTTTTTTCTTTCATTCTTATTTTCTCCTCTTCCTCTCATTCTTTCTCTTCCTCTCGCTCTTGCTCTTTCTCTTCCTCTCGCTTTTTCTCTCTCTCGCTCTCTTCCGCTTTCTTTTCCTCTTCCTCTCGCTCCTGCTCTTTCTCTTCCACTTCCTCTCGCTCCTGCTCTTTCTCTCTCGCTCTCTTGCTCTCGCTCTTGCTCTTTCTCTTCCTCTCACTCTCGCTCACTTTTTTTTCTCCCTTGCTCTCGCTTTTTCTCTCTCACTCTCTTTCTTGCTCTTTCTCTCTCGCTCTCTTTCTTGCTCTTTCTCTCTCGCTCTCTTTCTTGCTCTTTCTCTCTCGCTCTCTTTCTTGCTCTTTCTCTCTCGCTCTCTTTCGCTCTCTCTCCCTCTTTCGCTTTCGCTCTCTCTCCCGCTTTCGCTCTCTCTCCCTCTTTCGCTTTCGCTCTCTCTCCCTCTTTCGCTTTCGCTCTCCCTCCCTCTTTCGCTCTCCCTCCCTCTTTCGCTCTCGCTTTCGCTCTCTCTTGCGCTTTCGCTCTCTCTCGCGCTTTCGCTCTCTCTCGCGCTTTCGCTCTCTCGCGCGCTTTCGCTCTCTCGCGCGCTTTCGCTCTCGCTCGCTCTCCCTCTTTCGCTTTCGCTCTCTCTCCCTCCCTCCCTCTTTCGCTCTCGCGCGCTTTCGCTCTCTCGCTCTCTCTCTCGCTCTTTCGCTCTCTCTCGCTCTTTCGCTGTCGCTCTCCCTTGCTCTCTCTGCTCTTTCCGCTCTCTTTCTTGATCGCTCCGCTGTCTTTCTCTCTCTGCTCTCGCTCTTTCTTTCTCTCTCTGCTCTCGTGTTCTCCGCTCTTTTCTCACTTTCTCGTGCTCTCTCTCGCTCACTTTCTCACGCTCGCTCTCGCACTCTGCATGGCTCCTTTAAAGATAATCTTCTTCCTTACACTCCAGTGCTCTATGCTGGTGGTCACATTTCTCATCCCCAGCACTCTCCCACAGACTTGTAAAGCTGAAGAAGAGAGGGGCGGTCATCTGACCAGGTCTCTTACATTGCGGGCTGCACTGAGCAGTGTGGTCCAGCTCTTACTACTCAGTCATATTTACACCTACTAATTTCTGTTACAGGGAAATCAGACCCATCATAAATTCCTTATTCTTTTATAAAACTATTTCCTTCTTCGTATAACCAGCTGAGGAGAATTCTGACTTTGGTAATAATTGTAGACTGTTAGTAGCTTTGGCAGGGGCTGACAACGCATGCTGGGCCTTGTAGTTGCTCAGTAGAAGTCTTTTCCTTGTTAGGGTGTTTGATGGAGAAATAGTTAATACCGGTTAATGGCTGCGGCAATGCTATGAAATTGCAGTTGGGTTGTATGAGAAGGACTGGTAATTGCCTCTTATAATGCAGTGACTTACTCGGTGGCCATGAATCAGACTGTAAGTTGTGGGGAAATGATGTGCATAGTTATTAGCACTGCCAGATCATGTATCAACTAACACAATGCAATAACACTGCAGTCCTCTCCGTCGTCTTCTGCAAAAGAAAAGGCAGCCTCTGCATGTTGGCTTGTATGTGTACATTTATATAGAGAGAATCTTTCACTTTCCCTATTAAGGTCAAAATGACAGGTTCCCCTCCCCAAAACACCACCGCCCTACCTGTGCCAATTGATTATCCTAAAGCAGAGGTGCTGCTGAGAATAAACCACATTGTTGGGTATTTAACTATATATTGATTTCAAAATCCTCAGATACACAGTAAATCGTTTTATTTTAGCCTCCTGTAGTTCCCTGCACAGCAGATAGGGGCAGTGTTGTAAGCTAATCAAGCTCCACTGCTTTGCATAGCAGGAGCTGGCTGATGGGGTGGGGGAGCACAGGATGATCAAAGTTTACATTAGGTTGGCTGGTCCTAGTAGATTGAAAATGCAGTCAGTATCCTACTTGTGCTGTCAATGAGATGTTTTTGGATTTAAAAAATGACTTAAAAGCATATGTAAGGGGAAAGAATACATTTTTAGTGGCTTTGGGCATTAAGTGGTCATTTTTGTTCCCTTAACATATGCTGCAACTAGAGAAGAATAATTGGTCATTTCCAAGAAATATAGTTTGCTCCTAAAACATGACAACACAACTGTGAATTCCTAAGCATGTGGTGTCAGCTTTACTGCCCACTTGTCTCCTCCTGTTATGGGTCACCCCCTGGCAGGTGTCACATCATTACCTGGGCTATGGAGCACCCTGCAAGGAGTAATAGGCTGGTAGCCCTAGTAGCCAATGGATTACTTTGCGGCAAGGAGGTCACCAGGTTATGGCCCCCAGGCTCTCCCCACCAGAGGCGACGGGAATTGGACGGCTTCAGTGTAGGAGTGGGTGGCAGAGCAAGTGTCAAAAAGACTGGAACATAGCACGCACAGGCAAGTAAAAAAAAAAAAGGCTGCAGAGGTGGCATTCCAAAGTTGATGTTGAGGGCCGTGTTGGTCTGTATTCAGAAAGTCAATGCTGGGCAGAATACCGAGTGAACGCGCTGGGGATCAGGCAACTTGCACCAGAACTGAAGAGACCTACCCCTCTTAAGAACACGTTTGGTGCATGTGAGCACACATTCACTCACAAATATACAGGTAGTCCCCGGGTTACATACGAAATAGGGACTGTTTGTATGTTCTTAAGTTGAATTTGTATGTAAGTTGGAACAGGAACATTATTTTAATAAATGCAATTAGGACAGATGTTTGTCTCAACATAATATCAGGCAGCATGGTGTCAGTTACTGTAAAAAATTCCCACTGTGAGTTAATCACAAACAAAAAACCCAGAAAAACTTTATTGAGCCTAAACATTCATTGACTTCTGGAGCAAGCTGTGCTTTGATATGCACAAATTAACAACTGCAGAGTTTGTCGTGGTCATTAAAGAGTTACAAAATCTTACAGATTAGCTCAGCTCTTAAAATCACCCACAACCTCAGCTTTGTTTAGCAAAAGATTTCTTCTGCAAGGCATGCAAACCGCCCCCCTCCAAGCCTCAGTCCTGCACACGAGGGAGCAGGGAAGCCCCATTCGTATCTAGGAGTCGTCCGTATGAAATAATTACATTTTTAGGTAGACGGGAAACTTGTGACCAATGACACTCATACTGAAAGGGTCAGGCCAAGGCAGGGTGAATTTATGGCTGAACATTCACATTCCTGCATATGACAACTCTTTAAATGACAAATCCTTCCCTTCTTTGCTGATCTCCAAACTTTTTTTATACTGTTACTGTTAACAGTATACAGGCAACTGCCTGAGAAATGTTTGTATTTAGGAACTGGTAGTATGCCATTCATCACTGGTCTTAGGTGGATGATCACAGCCGTCATGGTGGAAGCGCCGTATTCCGCCGCCGCTTGTTTAATGGTGAACATAAGAGGGAAAGTATCAGCAAATGGTCTCATTTCATTCTAAGGAGAGAGGCAAATGAGCAGAGCGATGAAGTTATCAGACTGACAGTGTGTGAAAGTCAAATATATGTGTTTTATTAGGACTGTATATCAGGGAATTTACGCTCGTAGGCGGAGGCTGCTTTACGGCGCCGGTTTATTTATTATTCCCTGTTTATTGCACAGAACTGCAGTTTTAGCAAGTGTAAATGTCTAATGCTATTAATCTCCTCATACATTATACAGTCTGATGACATAAAAAAGTTTTCTAAGGTCTCTCCTGCTCCTTTCCTTTTAATGTTTGTCCTGAGTAAAAGTGTTGGAAGAAAGGACTGCTTCTGTTTGCTCATAACAACCAATCATATCCTTCTTAATAGAACGATAATGCATTGCATTAAGTTTGCTAAAGCATTGTGTATCATTTACATCATTTACAGCTGCCAGTATTTGTTTCATGGTGGCTCAGTGGTTAGCACTATAGCCTTTGCAGCGCTAGGTCCCAGGTTTGAATCCCGGCCAGGACACTATCTGGATTGGATGAGGTTCTCCCAATGTCTGCGTGGGTTTCCTCCGGGTACTCAGGTTTCCTCCCACATCGCTGAAACATGCAGTTAGGTTATTTGGCTTTCCCCCAAAATTGACCTTAGACTACATTAATGACATATGACTATGGTAGAGACATTAAATTGTGAGCTCCTTTGAGGGACAGTTAGTGTCACGACTATGGACTTTGTACAGCGCTGCGTAATATGATGGCGCTATATAAATACTGTGTAATAATATTAATAAAATTACTTCTTGCACCTCTAGCAACAGCTGGGCTTCCAGGTTCCTTATCGGAACAATAGTGGACTGTGCCTGTGAGAACTTCTGGTGGTCAGCAACTTCTGGTGTGCCAAGCTCACAAATATTTTAATGGGTTGACATTAAGGTGGAACTGAAGGGCAGCACGGTGGCTTAGAGGTTAGCACTCTGGCACTCTGCAGCGTCAGGTCACTGGTTCCAATCCCGGCCACTATCTGCATGGAGTTTGCAGGTTCTCCCCGGGATTACGTGGGTTTCCTCTGGGTACTCCGGTTTCCTCCCAAATTCCAAAAACATGCAGTTAGGTTAATTGGGTTCCCCAAAAAATTGGCCTTAGACTGTATTAGACATATGAGGTAGAACATTAGATTGTAAGCCCCTTTGAGTCCATAGTCCATGACTATGGCGTTTGAACAGCGCTGTGTAATATATTGGTGCTATATAAATACTGTGTAGTAAAAATAATAACTGAAGTTTCACTTTCAAAATTTTATTATAGCCTGGAGAAGATAGACTATAATAGTGAAACCACAGTGATTCAGCAAACCTGAATTGGATTTCGTTAAAATCATTGTTATTAGTTGGCAAATGTTTGTCACACAGGTTGTCACACAGGTTGTCACACAGGTTCTCCCATGATGATTTATTTTCTCCAGTCTTTCTGAGCTTTGATTATTTAAGCCCAATGTCCATTCTGCTTAGGGTAGGAAGCTGGCACCCCTGTTTCCCATTTTGCTGCTGGAACCGAATATACGCCTATGTGCCTGCGCGGTTGTTTGGTAATCCCGGGTTAGCTAATTAAGATGCCTGAAGATCAAAAAAAATTGTTATCCATCAGACAAGGTATTGTATTGCAGAAGGGACATTGCCTAGGATTGTGCACTAGAGGACATAGATGATCGCTAATTTTTAAAAATAGGATTTAGTTGCCCTTGTTCCGGGTGTTTACCTTGCCGAATGCTTTGTGATTGGCGGTTGTAAGAAGCAGCCCTGCCCCTTATAGCCACCATCCATTGAGGATGCTGTTCGCAATTTGCATGACATTATAAAAAGTTGGCTCCTGGTGGTTGCATTACCTTCAACATGGTGTGGATGAACCCCTACTCAACATAAGCACCTGGTTTGGTTCCAGGGAGAGGCTCAGCATGCGAGTTTGGGACAGTGAACACATTCCCTTGCTCTTCAGATGTAAAGCTAAACAAATGTTTTAGCGTTTTACTTTATCCAATACCAAAAAAACTATTACACTAATCAAACTAATAGTTTATAGGAATTCACTGACCACTGACTGTACCCTGTAGATTTCAATTAGGAAAGGATACAACGTATTCCTGAGCTCCCGGTTCCATCAGGGTTAGTGCTATTGCCTAATTATGGATTCTGCCCATAAACAAACATTTCAATTGACTATTAAATTTTTTATTTTTTTTTTACCTAATTTAACATTGTTGCTTTTGATTGCAGGAGGGTAAAGAATACTTGTTGAAAAGCCTGGCATCATGGCTGCCAAGTATGCAGAAAGAAGAACAGGAATTGGAGAATGAGCCAGATAAGCTGGAAGCAAAAGAGGTAAAGGGGTCATTATTGACCATATGGGGGTTCGCTTTAAAGAAAACCTGTGCTTTGCCTATTCGCCTATTCTGGACAGCAATGATGAGGGAGGGAGGGGTTTCTACTGTTCAAATACTAGAGTTCTGTGTCCAAGCTGCATGATTATTCTGCCCTGGAAGGTGTGTCCATGACAGCCTGGACTTATATTAAGTGGGTTCAATGACCCTGGCTGTCATTCGTCTTTACTGGCTAAAATAAATTACTGTGGGTCACTGCTTCAAAGGTGAAATGAAAACTGATTTTAATATGTTGTGTGTGTGTGTGAGTATTTTGTTTTTTTTTTTTTTTTTTTTAATTTGGAGTTTTGTTTTAAATTAAAAAAGTTGCTCTGGTTCACAAAATAAATTTTGTACCAAAGGGGACATGATTTGTCTCTGTTTCTGCTCCTTGGTGTGCGACAAACTAAAGATCCATAATCTTTGTTCTGTAATAATGACAATAAAAACCAAAACCCACAACCTATTATGTGCGTTCAGTGCAACGCAAAGGGTTAATTTATTTTTTCGTAAGCAGCGTTTGAAGTATTTGTTCTATCTGTGTAGTGGACCGAAATTCACAGCAGTTGCAGCAAATTGAACAAGTATCTCCACAGGAAATGATTGCTGCACAAATAATGAGTTGTCAGCAAACGCTGGGCCTTTGTGTGAATTATGATTGGCTCTCTGCATCAGCCGCACACAGGCTGCGCCTAAAGATGTGGGTAGGAGACAGGATGAAGCAGGAGCCACCGCAATAAAAGTGTAATCCAGATGAAACATAAATATTGTGTTACTGATAAATGTCAGTGATCAATTTCCTGCAGCAGATTGTTTTAACTGAGCAATAAACCACAAATGCAAGATGGCTATATATATATATATATATATATATATATATATATGTGTGTGTGTGTTATGGCATTAGCTAATCTATATGTAAAAGATTCCGGACCACACATATTTAGCAGGGATTTGAAGAGACCCCTGTTTAGTAAATATTGCTGATGCTAACATTTAAAAAGACAGAAAACCATAAATGTATGTGGAATATCTTCTTCTATCATTTACTGACCTCTGATAATAATTGCAATAGGTTATTGGAATTATTGTTAGATTAAACGCCATCCTCAGGCTAATTCGGTTTTAGTGGAACTTTAGTGATCAGGCAGGGCTTTATTGCAGTAAAGAACAGGAGACATACCTTCTGAAATGAGTAACGTTACCTGCCAGATAGGCAGTAAACTATTGGTGCACATGTCGGCGATTTTTGCCAGGATACCCAGCAATCCCGGCTTCTCTTGTGGTCGCCCGGCACTGAATGAACTCTTGCATGCCTCTGCCGGAGTTACGTCAGCCCAGCCAATCAAGATAGCCAAAGATTGCAAGAAGGGAGAAGATGATGGCACTCGGAGACGGAACAGGGATCGGTGAATACTAGAAAGGTTCAACCCTCTGCTCCCATCGTACAGCCATGTTATCAAATAAAATATTCCACTAAATTTTTAACTTGCTGGTACCATTGATCCAGCACTGCCACCTGTGCCCACTGCTGAACAGTCCGCTGCAGTGCTCAGGACCTGAAAGGGATAACCAATAGAAAGTGTGTAGGTCTCCCAGGTAGTAACTCTGGGACATAAAAAAAGAGACTCTTGTTTTATAGTAAAGGAAGACAGCCATGGATTTAGAAAGGTATTTTAGGCATTTTGGCGTTTTTTTAAACTTTTATTGTTGCAAATATTAGATAAAGGTAAGTTTATAGCTGCAACAAAGCTTTACCTGTAGAAGAATTAGACTACATACCTCAATTATTTCTTGTAGTGATTTTGCATAATACCCTACTAGTCTCCAACATTGACTACATTTATTTTTTTGTCAGATGATTGTGTAAATTGTTTTCAAATACCTTTAGGGTTTTGACTGGCCCACCCCATCATTTTTCTTTTGAAAGATCCATTTCCAATTTAAAGCCGACTTTCAGACAGGGTGCCTGACTTTCATTCTCAACAGGTACAAGTTGATATTATGTAGAGTTCTTTAGAAAGGTGGCTTTGTGAGAATTCTGGTCCTCTGTATAGGTCCATAGGTACAAGAAGATAGTGAGGTTTAGCTTAAAGAATAAAGGAGGGAGGATTTTTACCATTTACACCTGTTCATTTTTTAGAGGCTCGCTATAAAGTCAAATAAGGTTTTCAGGTTTTGTGGCATTATAAACTTGAAGAAAATAGTTAGAGATCTGCAGCTTTCTTTTTTATAACTTTCTTTGTTTTAAACTTTTCATACATTTTAACAAACATTACAGACCAACATGGGAAACAGCAGCTTTCATTAAAATACCAGTTGGTGATCCTTCCATGAATGACTTTTAGTCAATTCGTAGGTTGTCAACTCTGTGTATCTTTCTCACAGTTTTGCTCTCTTGTATTGTCATTCTGTTACGTTAGCCACTGTTAGGGTCCCCATAAGGAAACAGGTCTGAGGAAAGTTATGTAGCCATCACTGACAAACTGTTAAAGCGGAACTAAACCCGAAAATTAAAAATGTGACTTCTGCTTACTCTCCATGCTTTGATCTTTGGCTAGGCTGGGATAGACCGGCATGGAAGTTTATTCAGTCCCTGCAGTCAAAGGGAAGCTAAAATGTGCTAGGAATCCCTTGCGATCCTTTTTATTTTTTTTTTTACCAAAAAGGATCGCAATCAGGCACGTAAGAATTCCTAAAGCAGAAGGGATGTTGCCTTTCGCTTTCTGCAATAAAGTCCTGTCTGATCCCCAATTTTGAAAACTGACCTTTGCTTTTGCTATAAAGCTTGCACTTGAAAATAATTTGATTCACATTTTTTTAGCAAATTTTATTCCGCTGTGGTTCTACTTTCATAGGTGGGGAGCATAGAGAATAAACATGCTCTTCAGGTCACATGTTGTGTTGCTGACAATGGGCATGAACATTTAAAGACTTCTTTTCCTTATTAACATATAAAAATATACGCTGCATGCCGCAATACTCTATTCCACCGTCTGTTTGAACGTGGTTGTCTTTGCATTTCATCTCACCCCTCTGTCTTGTGTCAAGACTTCCCCGGGACGGATTAATAAGGACGCTGCGAGGGGAAGCTGTGAGCCTTGAATCCGGTAAAGCCACAGCTTAATAAGACAACACAGTGGTCATTAGCCAGAGCGTATTTTTCTTCTGTGGTCGCTAGGTTATCTCCGCTCCCATACCGGCCTCCTACACTCCTTTCCTTTTGGAGGCCGCTGAGCGAAACAAAGAGACTTTGTCTTCGGCTTGACTGTACATCTATCCAAACGCTAATGATTTCTCTGCCTTTCTTCCCGCTTTTATCATCTTTTATTCTTCGGCGGGAGGATTTGTGGTCAGATGTACAGTGCGCCAGCTTTTCTTCGCTCATAATTATTTGGCGCTTCCTCCCAACATGCCACATTTATCTCATCTTGTTCTTGTTTGCTGATATCACAAAAGACAGTAGCTGACAAATATCACAAGTGCTAGCAAGGCCAGAGGTCTTTGGCACCGTTTAACATTCAATTTATGTTTTCTAGAGTAGATTTAAAGCTGAACTCCAGGGCAAGAGCTAAATATCTGGGTGAAATACATAAATGGGGAGATGTTGTGCCTGCCAAAGGTTTTGGATATCGGTCCATCCAGTTCTGAAATTTTTACATCTTAACCTCACAGAATAGCACCGTCTTGCAGTTTAGGAGACCTGATTTTTCTATGTTGCAGTTTCGTAACACTTAGAGGTCTTCTTCTCATATGTGTGTTTAATGTCTTCAATATATTTAAACAGGCAAACTGCAGCTGTTCATTCAGTGTTTACAGATAACAGGCATTTGAATTACTTTTACAACAAAAATATCAATAGATGTAATGGTGTACTATTGAAAAGTAAGTACCCCCTTGGCCCCATTAGAAAGTATTGACCTGTAGCAGAAATCACTTATTCTGGCTATTTTATGTACCATCCAGTCCCTAAAACCACATATTAATTTACCTCTCCTGCATGAAAAATGAGTTAGATTGTTTGAAGTTTTGTTTCCGTGCATGATTTCTATGTATGTTTTGAATTTTTGTCATTGTGTAAGTTCAACTTCTGCCTTCGGGGTGAAATTTCCAGGGAAGTTAACCTACTGCCTTGGCTACCTTGTTCCCACATTCCAGTGGCGTCCTCCAGCAGTGTCCTGTGTCTTCTTTCTCTGCCGATGCAGGCTGGGAATTTGTGCAAGGTGGTGATGCCCGGCTGCCATCTGTGTCCCCAGCGTGTGAACATTGGGGACGCGAGGCCAGGGGAAGCAAATGCTAGAAGCGTGGCTGGAGGGCTGGACCGTCATGCAGGTAGGCGGAAAATTTAAAATCATTAGGGTTTTTAAATGTACTGCTTTTGCATTTAAAAATCCTTATTAATCCTCACTAATCCCCACGAAGGGGGTTAATATGATGCAGAATTCCTAGTTGGCCTGACTGCAAGGTGCCCAGGTCAAGAAGTAGCAAAAGATCCCTAAATCAGAGCACCACCACCATGCTTTACAGTTGGTATGGGGTTCTTTTTCTGAAATGCTGTGTTTGTTTTTCATCAAATGTTTACTGCTACTCTAGCCAAAAACTCAATCCTTGATTCTCCATTGTTCAAGAAGGCCTGTTCATTATTGATGTGCTGCATGGAAAACTGTAGCATTGTACAGCAAATGCTTTTTTCTGGCTTACCATGTAGGCTAAACTGGGGCAGTCTATTTTTAACTGTATATGACCTGCACAAGTCACAGGATCCCCCGTGTGTTACTGATATTGCCTTTCCAGATACCTGAAAAGTAAAGGGGTTGTCTACTTTTTCATGTAAAGTGAAAATTCTGAGTTTAGGTACGTTTTAAGCTCTTACAGAGATCCCATCCTACCCAGTATATTATTTCTGGCTGTCCCTGCACCAAAGCCATCTGTCCTACTTGTCCCTGTTGGGGAGAGTTCGGTGGCAGCACATTTGTGTTCTCCCTGCCACAAAGAAGTCCGGTGGCTACGGAGTATTATTATTATTAATAAAGAACAGTATTTATATAGCGCCACCATATTATACAGCACTGTACAATAAAAAGGGGGTAACCAGCCTATCACCCCTTGTGGGGTGCTCTGGTGAAAACCAGAAGATACTTGGATGCCGCACCCCAGGTAATCCCATGTCACTTGCCAGGGGGTGTACTGACCTTGAAGATTCTACAATAGGAAACAGACCCCAATTGAGTAAATTCCACCATGATACAAATAGCCGTAAATAACTGATCAAGAGGTTAAACCTATTTCAAATTAAAAAAATTGGTCTTTTAGTGAGATCCAATGGTCATTCTGACTTAATTTAAGTTATTTCCCAAATAACATTAGTAATTCTCTGAATGGTTTCATGCATTTTCTTCAGTTGCTCCTTGACGAGCTCTATCACACGTCCGCCTCGGAATGACATCTTGTATTTAGCACCATCTGCCGCACATAGATGACCGCATCTTGCAAGACTTAAACTCTAACACCTCTGTAGGCATTTGCATATTTGACGCTGATGGAATTGATCAGACATGTAAATTGTGTCTCCAGGAATGTCTTATTCGTGGCCAAAGTTATAGATTGATGAAGTGTTGGGATTACATCTTCTCTTCCCTCTGACACTTTGTCTGCGTGCTAGAATTTACATATGTGCGGCATCTTCACACTTTATGGATGGTGTTTAAACCTTTTTATTCTGCTCCCCTTGCCTCCTGTCTGCTCATTTATCACTGAAGCCTGGCAGCGGCCTTCCATCAGGAATATATCAGCCAGGGTTTTACTTAACTGGGGTTTTAAAAAGCAACTTTACACAGTAAGTAAAATCCTTTAGTAAAAGGTTAAAGCCCGGCTGAACCTTCTTTGCTTGTAAGTCTAAAACAGTTAGGCTGCAAACATTTTTGTGAATATGTAAGTAAGGGATTGAAATCCTTGGATAGGACCACTGCTCTAACACACATTTCAACAACCCCTGTTTAGAGTAGAATGGCTAGGTCCCCCTGACTACTGCTGCGTTCTATAGCACGTGTTAGCGAGCATGGACTGTTGATTGGAGCAGTGTGCATTAAAGAGTGCCAGGCATCTAGAGTTCAGGGCCAGAGAGTTATGTGTGAGAGCATTAGTCCAGCTCTGCTAATGTACTTTCAGCATAGGAGGGTTTAACTCTTGCTGCAGCATGTAATTCATAGGAGTAAAATCAAAAACACAACCATATTTATTCTGTATGTTTGTCCTGACTGCATTACAGTAAAAATAAAGGATCAATATGTCTTTTATACTACTCAGCCGACTGTCTGTGCTGCTATTTCAGTCACAATACTATATATCCTCAGGTATAAACCAATACTTTTTTTATAACCTGAAAATGTCCTTAGAAAAAAAATCTGTGTTTATGCTGCACCCCTGGATGGAGCCATGTCCTTATGTAAAGTGTACAACAAACACTTTAATTGCCTTTAATATTATTAGCGTTTGTTACACAAGTTATATGAGGATACCGTGCTGTCTACTGCTGGCCAACAACCATGCACAAAAAAAAGTGCAAGTGAATCATGTAACCAATTGGAAAGAACAAAATACTTTACCCTGTAAAAAGGAACAAAACGAAATAAACCAAAAGGAGGGAAATTATATACAGATTAAGTCCGTTTGATTAGTTTTTCTCCCTTTTAAAAATAATATTTTAAAAATAACACACCATGTTTTTATTTATATTATTTTATTGACATTTTTGTTGATTACTATTTTGAATGTAAGCGGTGATAGTCACATTTTGTGCTCTTGGTTTAATCTCCAGTCAATGTAGTTTTCTTTTTTTTTTTCATGTAAAAAATTGCATTTTAGTTTATATTTAAGTATATATGGTATATCTGTCTTATCATTTAGAATCAATCTTTGTTTGTGATTTTACCTAGTCATAATTCTGCATCTTGTATGATCACCTTGGTTCACATGTGACCAATAAAGTTTCAACCTATTCCTTTGAATAAAGGATCAAGCTCAGTCCCATCAGGAAGTGAGTCCTTAAGTCTTTGCCTAAGATTGGACTCTCAACTCTACTGCCATCCAAAGAGACCGGGCATGTGCTACTGCAAATTCAGTAATTTTTTGGCAGTGCTGTGGTTGGCTCAGTGCCTAGCCCAGGAGTTTGTATGTTTGTGTTTGCGTGGGTTTCCTTCGGGTAGTCCGGTTTCCTCCCACATTCCAATGACATGCAGATAGGTTATTTGGATTCCTCGAAAATTGGCTTTAGTGTTAGTGACATATGACTATGATAGGGACATTAGATTGTGAGCCCTTTTGAGGGACAGCTAGTCACATGACTATGGACTTTGTACATCGCTATGTAATATGTTGGCGTTTTTTAAATACTGGATAATAAAAATTATAATAAATGCATATTTTATAATACACAAGGACTGTGAAACCTCTCTGTACTTTTAATTATCACAGTTGTGGATCTCCATCTAGGAGCAGCAAGACTGTCTGCATGGGAGGACATTGGGAGGTGCAAAGTGTTCCTCTGCACAAGAGTCCCCTGGACCTTACTCAGCCAATAGGGACATCTGCAGGGGCCCGACTCAGTTTGGCAGGGGGATCCAAAGCCAGCTCTGCACAGGGGACCTTTGTTGCTATGTCGGCCACTAACTGAGAGGGCATAGGGTTCAGTACACATGATTATCCATATATATATATCCGCCATGATATCATCATCACACCTGGGCACTCTAGAAATAACAGGCAGTTCTTCAGGCCAGACTTTGCTGTTTACATCCCCAGCTGCACGGATGGCTGAGAAACAGCATTTTTCTATAGCTGTAGGCCTATATACACCATAAATTCAGATACAAGGAACAACAATATTCACAGGATCACTACATTATGTTGATGAAATAAAAATGTTGCCTGGATTTCAGCTTTAACACAACATTTTGGCATATAATACCATATATTATATATGTTTTCTGCAACATTGTGTCAGGGGACACCCTCCTGCAGAACACTGAGCTCAGAACAAGATACACGAGGCACATGGGAAGCCCAAATATATTCACGTCACTGTAATCCAGTTACAGCAGCAGAAAAAAAATTGCCCGCTCATCATAGGCCCTGGCAGAGTGGCAATGATTTTCGTATTAAATCTAATGCTGGAACCGAGCCGTTGGTCCATTGCGGTTTGTATTCCACCTTTACAAGTCATCAAGGAATGCGCAGATTTATTTGTTTCTCCATGCTTAGAAGAAAACATTGCAGAATCAAATGATTTACCATTAGCTTAGGTTATCCAAATAATAATATGAAATAAATAAACAAATCGCTGTTTTTCTTGCTTTTAGTCACCAGATGGCAGACAAGTCACACTTTTCTATTGGTGGCGTTGTATTAATTTTTCAGCTGGGGAAAGCAAGGTATAGACTCCCCTAGAAATCATGTATACATGACATTGGTCCATTTATTTCCAGCCACTCATTAGGATGCTTTATGCTTAATAAGTGGATTTCCATGTCGCAAAGACGCAGTCATTTCTCCTGCTCGCTCCTTAGGCCTAGTTTTTCACTTTCCTGCAAGACCATTTCATTTTGTCTTCCTTCCTCCCCAGGCTTTTTACATTATTTTCTGATTATTTTTTTTCCTTTTTGTGCTAGATGTTTCATCTGTTTATCACAGCTTCCCAGGGATGTGATTTCTTCCACTGATTTGTATAGTAGGGTTAATTTTCCCTATTCTGCATCCAAACCCCCCTATTTCCTCCCCTTGATTTATCGTTGGCCATTGACCCTTTAGTCGTAAAGTGCTGACAAATGGTTTTCTAGATGTCCCAGCCTATTAGATAATTTATGGCACCCCAACCTGGTGGACCTGCATTCTAACTCTTCACTGTCATGCTGATTTATGCTGCATCAGATTTTTTTTGTTCATCTTCAACTTCTGGCTGTTTTGATAATCTAATTCTTCCTTAAGTTCTCTTCTTTGCTTTTAGGAAAAATCCACATTCCCAAAGTATGTTCTTTTTAGTAAAATACCAGATGAATGTTGGGCCATTTAAAGTAAACCTGGCTCAGCCTAAAATGTATCACAATAACAAGAAATGCTGACATGCAAAACTTTACGATGCCTAAACATGCCTGAAGTTAGACTTTAAGTCTAACTCTTTGTAAGTGTTGGACCCTAAACCTGGCTGTACCTGTGTGGTTGACTTCTGATCAATTTTGAGCATAAGCCTTATCCATCCCTGGTGATAATTCTCAACTTTCTTAGATTGTAAGCTCTTTTGGGCAGGGTCCTCCTTTTCTCCTGTGTCACTGTCTGTATCTGTCATCTGTAACCCCTATTTAATGTACAGTGCTGCGTAATATGTTGGCGCTATATGTCATGGCTGCATCAGAGAAAGTCATCACATCTGGCTCCACAGCATAATTCCGAGCAGACAGATCTTTTTGGCCATTGGATGGTGACTGATTATTTAAAGTGTTCATTCCAAAATATTTTTAAGTGTGGTGGGAAGAAATTTTAGGTGGGTAGCAGCCGCTGTATTGTGACCCAGCTCTTCAGTAACTACCCCAAAACAACCAGGTGGTTACTGAAAAGTGCCGGGTGGTGCACCCGGTTAAAAGGGGCTGGAGAGAACACTGATGTAACTTTTGCAGGTCCACAGGAGTTATAGCCTCCGGTTCTGGGTGTGGTACTGTATGTTTATTATCAATTACATTTTAACATATGCAAACAGATGTTTTTTAGTGTTCTTCAATCAATGCAAATGCACTATGGTGGGTTGTGGTGTGTCACTTGGAAAGTAATATTGCATATCCAATTTTTTTAGGTCAATTTTGATGCGTTGGTAGCCCAATGATTTCTATAGGCTGTCCCAATGCAACATTCATTATTGCTTTTAATAACACTAATCTATTAGGATGCCAGGTTGGTGCAGACGAACCCAAAAAATCTCCTATATGAATTTCTTCTATGCATTTAGCCGAAGTTCAGCTTTAAGTTTTATCTTAAACTTCTCTGTGTACTCCCATTGGATTGGAACTGTCATTATTAACAAGCAATACAGCAAGCTGTCACCACAAGGTTCTCACATTTCTATAAAGGTTTCTTGTAAAAGAATTACTTTTATAGCAGTGTGGGAAATTGCCTAATGTGATTTTCAGACATGGATCTCATACACATTAATGAATTATCATTTAATAAGCCACCTCCACACAGTCCGTTCTCATCCAGGAATTTGTTCCTCCTTGTTGGTGTCCACCATTTGCTCCTTGGAGACGCCAAGTAAAGTAACATATGATGAAGCACATTGCCATTCCCTCAAGCTGTAAACACTTCTTAGACAAATACAAAATAATGGAGAAGATTCCTTCCCATTTCTTTATTCTGTTGACAAAGCAGCTTGGAGTTTTTTCCCCCCCAGAGATATCTTCAGTTGTAGAGGCAATGATTACTGCACAGAAGGATTGGCAAGGCGGCACCTGCCACATACAGGAGAAGGTTCCAGGCCATATTCTCACTATGATGGTTTATTCATCCCAAATGAAATATACTTTGTTTTCGGAGATATACATTTACAGCACAAAACGTTAACCCTCCCTGCAACTATCCCATGTTTTTTATTGTGTGAAGAAAAATACTCTCTCAATTATGCCCTCTAGTTCCTTTGTCAGAATTTGTGGGTGCTGTGGACCTCTAATCCAGCACTGCACATGTGCCTCTGCTCTTCACTCCTCTATGCTTCTGGATCCTAAGAGGACCCCGGCACTGGACAGCCAATTAAAAGTGTCCTCTTCATTCAATGACATGAACACTTGAGAAAGAAGACCCTTTCCCCTATAAACATAAGAAAAGAGGAAACTCAGTACTGGAGCATTACATGACCATGGCTTTAGATGAAATGGGAATTTATATTTTTTTCGGAGTGGAATGAAACTCTAAAAATAAAAAACTAATAAAAACTGTGAGCAGAAAGTATGCAATAATAGGATATGTCCCTTCTGCAATAAACTAACCTTACCTACCTGATTGCAATCTTTTAAATATATTCCCCTGTCCTTTTATGTTATGGGCACTACACTCTTGTTTATCCCTCCTTCCTGGGATTCATCATTTGAGTAACATTTGTTCATCCGCCAGGGCTACCAGGATACCCAGCACATCCCAGAATCCTTTGCTGAGCTGCACATGTTTTTATAAAAGAAAATTACAATCAAACAGGTAAGTATGTTTTATTGCATAATGGACATCCACCATTCCTTTCTGCAATAAAGACCTGCCTAATCACTAATTATAGATGGAAGGCTTATTATTATTCTCAAAAATGTGAAGACATAACTTTAAGTTTGTGTTTACATAATTTTCATTATGTTTAATTAAATTTGCTGTAGATTCTTATTACTAATTTTGTTAGAATTGGCCTCTGTTTTCCTGAGGAAGCGGATTCTGTTCTGCGAAACGCGTAGAACCAAAATAGAAATATTAGACTGTTTGGAGCATCAAAAAAATGTTAACCTTATGGATTTGAAATGTTTTGAATATATTGTGTCTTGAAATGTTTATTATCGAATCAATATGCCTGAAAAGTTCCGCTAAAAATGTCTTCACTTTTGTGTGAAAAATGATAAGTATTTGGATAGAAATGTGACATGAGTTAATTGTTCACCATGGTTTATAAGTGGAAGACTTTAAGTTGTTTTGTTTTTGCCAGTGGGGGTAAAATGTTTTTATAATTATTTTAGTTATATATAGTTTAGTCATTTTTATTGAGAAACAAAATTTTCAAGTATTCAAAGAAATAGATACTGCAAGTTTACAACCAATGGTACTCTTAATTGGTCTTTATGCCATATTTTCAGTCCTTTGTCCTTTAAGTCCTCGCTTATCTGTCCGCTACCAATGACTAATATGAGTTAGGGTTGCCATATTGGTTCACATCTTTGTGCATTCTATTTGTACCAAGAGGCGTTTGTCAAATCCTTGAGGTAGAGAGTAGGTTAATCATAGTTGAAGGTGAATTGAACATTTTAATTTTTCACTTTGGATATCTTTTAGGTTTTAAAACTTGACAATCATCTGCTTTTATGGTGTTCCTAGGGGGTCAGTTGTTTAATTTTATGCTTTCTGGTTTGGATAACATTGTTTTGAGATATCATTTGATTATTCTGGAAGCTACAAGAACCCTTTATTTCTATCACAACCAGAAGGCACTTTTTTCTGTACTTGCAGAATTGTAACACAGCCACCAGCTCCAAGGACTGATGAGCTGCAATGTATTAAAATGTATTCTTGGGTTTTTTTGTTTTTATATTTGCATGGAGTTGGTCGGTCTCTAAGCAGTTTGGGTAAAAAAATAACACATCTTGCTATGTGCTTTAAGCGCTGTTTTAACACGCAGGAAAGAGCTACTAAGCTGGAGAGTGTGAATAGGCTCGGAGCCAAAAAATACATTTACTGGTGTAAACAAGTCGGCTTTTTACATGTTTAAGGTATCCAAATAGTTTCATGTCCTGGGGTTTCCTGAAGTACCTTTTGTGTCCAGTGGCAAGTGTTCACTTGTTGTTAGTAGCTATGGGGGCAGGTGAACACGCGGTGTTCTGCAGTTGCCTAGGAAATGTCCATCACAGGCACAGAAGTCCAGGTTGCTATAGTTACTCCATGCAATTAAATTAATTGAATTAATTTCCTATTTAGCAGAGTGGATCTTTCCAAGAACCTATAGAGCAATAGGATGGTATAAAGAATACCATGTACAAAGTTATATTTGTTGCCTTGCTTAAAGCTTAATATAGAAAAAATGCTAAAACAGTATTCGCCCCAGAATTTTTTTCCAGCTGGGTGGGAAGAATTTGTAGGTGGGTGCTTGCCCCTGTATTGTGAGCCAACTCTTCAATAACCCCCCATAACAGGGTAGTTACCAAAAAATGCCGGGTGGTGCGCCCAGCTAAAAGGGGCTGGGCTGAAACCTTTAAAAGATTTGTATTACTGATTTATGCAATCTGACTACACCTAACTTTGTTCTCTCTCAATTAGACAGCTCAACTAGAGTCATTTTCCTGCCTCCAGCAGAATTAGGGTAATAAAGTAATGCATTCTTACCACTTGGCACAGCAGCCTGTGTAGGTTTCATTGTCCTGCAGCTTCCAATTTCCTGCCAATAGGGACATCATGTACGTTGCATAATTAGAGGATTGATCCGTCGAAAATCAGACACTTACAAACTACCCAAATTTTGAGTTTGTCCCAGCACGACCTTGTTATCTAATGCTTTCTGTCTGTTTCAGCAGTGACATTTCATTGTCATTGAAAATGAAGAATTAATAGGCCAACACGTTTCAGGTGTATATAGAAGTCTCTCTTCTTCTGTGTTAGCTGCCCCATCCTCGCTCACTCTAATTACTGTTGTTCAGGTAGGTCCAAGGGACTTAAGTCAAATTCAGGTATTTTGGCATCAGGATGATGCATTCTACCAGCAGCTTCTGTGGGTTTCATGCACTGGCAGGACATTTTGCTGGCACTGGGGCCTTTAATACTTTGCATAATTGGAGAATCAATTGGAGAATCAATCTGCAGAAAGTCAAAGACTTTTAACCTATCCAATTTTTGGGTTCTCCTGCAAATGTTGAGCATGGTCTTGTATTCTCATGCCTGCCATTTGTTTCAAAATCCACTAAATGATCTACACTGCCTGCAAACACAGATGCTTTTGAGCCTGTCTCACAACCTGTCTTTTCAACCTGGAAAGCTGTCATCTTCAAATATTCATAGCTATCAGTTTAAACGATCATTCAGTGACTACCTACACTTTACCTCTGCATGAGTTTCTGTTCCCCTCTTTTGTAGAATTATTTTATTCAACAACTGTTCTCACTATATCCCCTGAAGAAGCCTATTGGCGAAACGTGTTGGGATTGGTATGGTTTCCTGCTTATGGAGCTTTTCTAGTTGTTTATGTATAGATGACAAGCATCATCCCCAGGTTGAATTTGGATATTTCCTTTTTATTTTGAATGTATTTGACTATGATTTTCATTGACTGTTGATTGTATATTCATTGATGCTTCAATACAATCATATTTTTGCATAAAAAACCCTCTTTAAATTATTTGCACATCGATGCACCAACACTTTTTCAGGGTTTAGAGAAATCTCACTTAGCTTGTTAGTTGTTTCATAGTATTAAATCAGTCCAATTGCTGTTATTCAAATTCCAAGAGTAAGCTAGCCCTGAAGAAGAGGGATCAATTATAAACCCCTGAAACGCTTATTAATATCTAATCATATATACACATGTACACTCCTTTTTTTTGGTCATCAGGCTGCCCATTACATCGGAGGACTAATAGGGAAACCAAAGTGGAGTGCAGGTTTATCATGGCATTGCAGAAAGCAGACACTGCAATTGGCATTCCATATGAGGAAGGGTCTGGAAGCTCAGGCCAGTATCTACAGAGCAGAAGCATGATAAAAGTTGATACATTCTTTGCAGTATCTGTAATTTTACTTTTACTTATACTTTTAATTAAAGTAAAGCTGAACTGTTTACAGTTGTGTTCAGATTATTAGCAGTGTGTTAAAAAAGCGAATAAAGCTCAAAATCCATAATAATACTTTTTATTTCCCTACACGCAAATGCATTGGGAACTCTGCACATTCTATTCCAAATCAAAACATGAAAAAACAATTCTCAAATTTGTCGTGTGTTTTTTTTTTTATTACAGAAAGTGAACAGAATGGAATTTTAGGCTGTTGAAAAAAATAGCAGCATCTTCATTCTTCATCATAAGGTCAAACATTTACTGTATAATCTGAATATGTTTCAAGATTTTGCTTTCCTTTGAATCATTGAACTAATATTTAGTTGTACAACCACTGTTTCTGAGAACTGAGTCCGACAACCTCTGGCACCCATGATCAGGTATTCAGGATGATTGAACTACATTTCACAATGCTTCTGCATGTCTTGGTTTTGCCTCAAAAAACATAATTTTTTATGTCACCCTTCAATTTTCTATTGGATCGCGGTACGGGAATTGGGTTGGCCACACTATAGCCTCAATCCTGTTGGTCAGGAACCAAAACATTGCTCATTTACTGGTGTGTTTGGGGGCATTGTTTTGATAAAACACCCATTTCAAGAGCATTTCCTCTTCAGCATAAGGCAACATGACCTATTAAGTATTTTCATGTATTCAAACTAATTCAGGATCCTTGGTATGCCATAAATAGGCCCAACACTATAGTATGAGAAAGATCCCCATAATATGATGCTTGCACCGCCATGCTTCACTATCTTCACAGTGTACTGTGGATTGAATTCAGTGTTTGGAGGTTGTCTGACAAACTGTCACTGGAGCTGTATGGTGCCCTATTACACAAATAGTAACTTGCATTATTTAAACAGCCCATTCCAAATAAATGCACTGCAATACAATGTACTACTATGCCTTGGATCCCTTGGAGTAACTGGAACAGTCTCACAATCGGAGCAATGTATAAAATAACTCTACAGTGCCTATCATTGATTGGTAGTTTATGTAGCTGTAAGAATACATTTCAATCTTTGATAACGCTAATTTTCTGCTAACTTCCAGATCATGTCAAATAAGAATTCCACTTTTACAATGGTTTTAAGGCATCCAGAGAGCTGATCAATAGTTCACTGATCAGTGTTGGTTCTGCGGTGTCCGCTTGTCAGATTGATATTGTTTTTAGTGTTCAGTCTTAGATGAGCAACAAATAGCCGTGCTGCTACGCATGTGGTAAAGCTGCGATGACCTAGTGGGAAGCTTTGTTATATCTATCTTACTGTCTGTCTTTGTGCTTGAACTTCAGACTGTTTGATCCAAGATGTAAAAAGTTGTTTTTGCATCATTTAAGTTCTTATTCTTGTAACATGTTTGAGTAAAACTTTTATTATCTGTGACAGATATGATGCCCCAAAGTGGAACTAAACCTATTTATTTAAAAGTTGCAAGCAGGCGGGTTCTTTATTGCAGAAGAGACAGGCTATGTTTGTGCAAAGTGTGCAATCCCCGCATAGCTGGCTTCCAAATGATATCGGGTGTGCATACACTGGGGTTAGGTCACTCTTGCCTGGCCAAAGATCCTGACCTCAGAAGAGGACTGGGTAATGATGCCAGTGCTGGAGCAAGCAGAGATGAGTGTATTTAAATTGGGAACAGGGAAGTAAGTTTGTTTCATTTAGAAGAGACTGTTTCTTCTGCCTTAAAACTGCCTACTTGCATTTTTTAAAAGTTTTAGATTTGGTTTTTCTTATCTGCCCTTCAGAAGGATTCCATCCTTGTTTAGGCACTATCCAGACTCTGAGGTTCACTTATTTAAATCATAAAGGTCTTAAAATGGAACAAAACCCACAATACTCACCTGTCCCGCAGGACACCACCATCGCCTTTTATCTTGTTTAATCTTCTCTTCCTAAAAACCATCTTCAGCCATCTTGATTGGCTGGCCCCGTTTGACGAAACTCCTGCACAGGCGCAAAGAAGTTTATTAATTCCCGGCACGTACAGGGGAAACTGGGATGGTCAGGTATCCTGGCATCTACGACAGTTTTCAACAGTTTCCCAAAGCAATCAGGCAGGTAGGAGGGATATTGCCTATTGCCTGTCCCTTTGTACAATAATGACTTGCCTGATCATAGATTTTTTAAAGTGTTCAAGGCATCTTTTACAACTAACACCTCATATTAAAACATGCAGTCTTGTGCCCCTTACTGCCGAAATGTACCACCTGGTGTATCTGTGTAGAACACACCTGCACAATGTACTTATATGCTGCTGTAACAATAATTTTTGCTGCATTGGGGCCCATTCAAGTAAATGAACAGGTTCTAATTTCTTCAGCCTTACTACTTCGCTCCCAGCACAGGTTCACTTGAATATATCTGTCCTGTACATTGTTACTGTATGTATTTGTCAGAAAACAATACCACAAATATATATATGTAAAGGGTACACAGAAAAATACTGTTCTTTGACTTTGTCGGGCTTAATGGTACATGTATTAATGGTCCACTCATTATAAGCATTTAAAAGCATTACCTCTCCCCCACTTGCTCCTGTAAAGTGCTTTCAGCGCTCAGCACCATTTCCATTTTTACAATTGGTACTATAATTAAGCAAATGCTGAGGTTCTATTGACACTGAGACCTTTAGCTGTGAACTCATGTGGATATCAAGTGTGCAGCTGAGTAGTACCTTATATCATTTACCATCAACTTTGTATATATATAAGATTGCCACCTGGTCAGTATTTTACCAATCTGGACGGTACAAATTGGACGGGCTTCTGGTGTTATTAGAATTAGGACTATAAGGTTAGTATTAATATTCAGAAAATGTGGCAAACCTATATTTGTAATAACAGACTAAATTCTATGTATAACACAGTAAAACTAAGGGCTCAGTGCACCCCTGGAGCTCTACACCAGTTAGGAACAGTGCTTTCCTGCACAAGGGTTGCCAAGGCCAAAACTATGCAGATATGTTTTATTCAAACAAAAACTGCAACATTGTTTCATGATTGCCGATTTTACTTTTTTACTTTTTTTTTATTTTTTACTTTCATAACCTGTAAGCCCACCGTATGGTTTAGATCCAAAAAATGTACTTCTTTTTTCTTCCTTTGCATTGTTTGGGAAGTAATAAAACCCCTGTCAGACTTTTTTTATTGCCCACTGGGCAAACGCTCACACCACTAGCTCCCCACCAGCCTTTCTATCCCCTCCTATTGTGTGTTACTTCCTCCACCTCTTAGATTGTAAGCTCTTTGGCCAAGGTCTTCTCCTCCTACTGTGTCACTTTATTTGTCTGTCATTTGCAACCCCTATTTAATGTACAGCGCTGCGTAATATGTTTGTGCTATATAAATCCTGTTTAATATATAGGCTTATATGCAAAAGAACATTAACCATATATTCTTGAATATAAATTTATCCAAATATAATCCAAAATAATTATTTTTATCGGACAATAAAATATGCTGACTAACCTAGGGCACAAAATACAGCCTTCACTGCTAACATTTAAAGCCGTAATCAATAAAAATGTCAATAACATAAATATGAATAAATAGATCTAGTGTGGGGAAGATTACAGGAGGCCAGTCTTTATATAATTTTTTTGCTTTCTAAGCAATTTAAGCATTTTGTACTTTTGAGTTGGTTATGATGAGTCACCTGCTTCTAAATGTTCTTCTGTGCATTACTGTTGGCAACCAGTAGGAGGTGCTGTGTCCGCAGATAAAGTGTGTAACATTCTTGTGTCCAGTAGCAAGAGCTTGTTACACAGTTTACATGAGAACACTGTGCCATCTGCTGGTATGACCAGAGAATTAACCTAATTATTTTTTTCTAATATTTTGAACGAAAAAAAAAAAATACCACTCTATATATAGTAGTTCTTTCAAGCTAATGAACACATGATGACAAAGGGAGTTTTAAAATCCTAAAAGTTTTCTTTTTGATGGGGAGAGTGAGATCCACACTTTTTTTCCATTGCAGGCTTATATGTCCTTGGCAAAAGAATATTAACCATATATTCTTGAATATAAAGTAATTTAAATGAAAACCAAAATTCTTATTTTTACCTGAGATTACAAGAAACTATGCTGACTCCGAGTATAAACCTAGTGCACAAATAACAGGCGTCACTGCTAACAGTCAAACAGTAATGTCAATAACAACATTATGAATAATTTATTCAAATAAGAAAGATTACACGGTCAGTCTTTAAAAATTTGTTTTTTTCTCTTTGAAGTTAAAGCACCTTGTACTTCAGTTGGTTATGATGGGTCACCTGCTTCTAAATGATCTTCTGTGCATTATTGTTGGCAACCAGTAGATGGTGTTGTGTCCTTGTAATGTAATGTATGTAACAAACTCTTGTGCCCAGTGGCAGGAGTTTGTTATAGACTTTACAGGAGAAGGCAGCGCCATCTTCTGGTGTGACTAGAGTAGTAACCAAGAATTTTTTTTTTAAAAGCATTTGAGAGCGAAAAAAAAAAATCACGGTTTATACTGGATTATTTACAGTAGTTCTTTCCAGCCATGTACAGATGCTGACAATATGAGTGTTAAAATTCCAAAACGTTCTTTAAAATGTATGTAAAACTAAAACTTTTTATGCTGGGTGAGAGTGAGATCGGCACTTTTTTCTTTCCATTGCAGGGGAAAGCCCGAGATCGGGCACATGCAGAAGGAGCACCCTGAAGCCTCTCATGACATGACATAGGGATCCCAGTAGATTCTACGCCAATGTATTCTTTATTGCCAAAGAGGACTTTCCTCCTAAAATAAAAAAAAAAAAAAAAGAAACATTTGGAGAAAAAACAGATAACCCTTTTATATAGAAAACAAAAGTTATCTACTCTTTTGTATAACATAAAAAATTTGCTGATAGGCCTGCTTTAAAATGACTTTTTTCTTATCTATTACTAACATTTCTACTAGCCGGAAAAGGCAAGTAAACACAGTTTTTTCCGCTTTATCATAGTAATGTAAGATAATCATACAGTAATAGGACTTTATCTGTGCTGACTGCTACATATAAATATATAGATATGTTTCTCCCAGTGTCAATAATTTTCTATAAGGGCAGTGCTTTAACAAATCCTCTGTTTACAAAAGGGGCTTTTTTCCTTTTCTTTGAAATACCACAGAAAAAAAAGCGAAATTGACCATAAGATTTTGTGAAATCCTCTTCTGATTGGAGAGGGATTTGCACCACATTGTCAGTTTAGAGCTGAAGGATTTATCAAGGCCTAGATTTACTTTATGTGATGAGACTTGTGAAATTTACCGGAGTTTTGCTAACTGTCTCCATTTCTTACAAACAATGAAGGCGGACAACATGTAATTGTAGGATTGTATTCAGCCGCCGCTGTCAGTGGCCTTCTGATGGGTCACTTCTGCAGGGCCCGCTTGGGCCATGGAGAGAATAATTTGTGATAACTGAGGTCAGAGCTCATTGCTTTCCTCTATTTCTTTTTTTTAGTTCTTTCTTTAGCCTGACCAGGAACAGACTGGGAGTAAAAAAAAAACTATTATTATAAGTAGGCACTCTTTAAACAGCCCAATAGCACTTACTGCATAGTGAATTCACCGGAAAGTGGAAAGCAATGTTTGCTGTATCACCCAGGTTCTCCCATGATAGCCTATCTTCTCCGGATTTGTATAGTTTTGATAAATCAGCCTCATAGTGTGCTTGAATAAGCTGTGTTTTGGTACATGAGAGATCTGTCTCTTTACCACTGGCTCTGGGAGTGTTCAGTTTTGGCAAGCATTTGTAAGCATGTGTTGTGTGCAGTTGCATTTTTTTTCACATTTGTCTTGCAGAGCATCATGATGTGCTATCCGTTCTTCTCCTGTTGTACTTCAAACTGCTGGAAAACACTTTTCGGTTTGCTGCAACTTCTTGGAAAACTTTAAAGTGGTCCTTGTATGGATGTAGTCAAAGTGGAAACTTTCAATAAAATAAAAAATTACCACTTGCCTTTACTTTTGCAAAGCCCTCGATCCCTCCATTCCTGCGCTCTCTTGGATTCTTCCTTTGTCTTGGCGTGTAGGTACCACCAAGTGCCACCATCTTCCTCCTTCATCTTCCGGCTTCTGCCTACGCCACCCGATCTCGCACTGTGCAGGCAGTTAGCTCATGTTACTTGCTGTTTGGAGAGTTTTGGCTCTGACTCGGCAAGAGTTCTATCAGTGCTTTTTCTCTGCAGCATGCTGGCATGGGTCAGGTTTTCCACTCAGGCTGTGGCTGATTTGAAAAGATAACTATCCCTTTTAATCTTTACAGTGTTTCCTTTTGAAGCTGAACTTTCAAAATAAAGAAATCACACTTACCTTTACTTCTGCTGAGCCCCGATACCTTCACACTTGGCCTTGAGCTGGTCCAGCACCATTCTTTGTCCCAGCATGGAGAAAGTGCCAGGTGCCGCCATATTCTTTCTTCTTCTGCCTGAGGCACCCGATCTCGCACTTTGCAGGTGTGAGATCAGGTGACATAGCCTTCTGTAAATGCGTGAGATCTACTTTTTTTTTTTTTTGCAGGGAAAAGCTTTTTCCGCACGTCCTAGAGATCGGCCATATGCAGAAGAAACAGCCCAAAGCCTCCTGGGATATGTGACTTGGGTATCCCAGGCTCTGTGCTCTTATTCACTCTTTATTCCCTTACAGAAATTAAAAATTGTGGTGTTAGTGCGGCTTTAAATTCAGCTGTGCATGTCACTATAAGCCATCTGTAATAATGTAAAGTAACACACATTAGTAAGAATCTCTGCTTTCAAATGTGTTTCTATGTTTAGCATGTACAGATGTAAATGTTTGAACATTCTCTATTTTTACACATTTGCTAAATGCAAGAACTCTTTGAGGTTACAGCTATTGATTCGGGGCTGTATACTTGTAAAGTACGTCTGCATTATTCATCTGTGAATCGTACTACCCAGCTAAATTGCTGTTGTTCCGTGGCACCGGGCTCGTTACGGTAGAATTGCTAATGTTCCTCTACTGTTTTCCCCGTCGAGTCTTGAAGCTAAAAGTAGATTTCCCTCTCTCTCTTTCTCTCCGCTTCCAAGACGCTGGTTTGAAATTTTTGAAGTACAGGTGAAGGTGTACTCCAATTACAATAAAATTCTACAGCTCAGATTAATATTTCAAGATAATGCCGAATGTCTCTACAAGAAGCTTTGAAGTGCTTGTACGTCTCATTGTGTTGGATTTCATCTTGCATTTCCCCAGATCAAGGTGAAGATGTCGTTCCTACACAAGACTCTTGTATAATATGTCATTTCCGATAAAGCTTTCAAAGGAGTATTAGCATGTTACCGTTGTCATAGATTTTTTTATTTCATTTTTTTTCTTATTCCATCTCTTAGACTTGTGATTTCATTTTTTTACTATAGTCTGTAGACCTGCCTGTTGGCACAAGGTAATAATTCTAGTAAAAGACAGTTCTGAAGTTTAGGAATGTTTCGTAATGCCATGTGTAGGTAAATCCCCGTTCCCCAGCCGCTAGGACTTGGAAGCATTTTGGGTTTTACCCACAGTGCCACCCAGTGGTACAGAAACATGTTCCTGGGATATTTGGAGACTGGGGGTGTTTCTAGTCCTGTCATATGCTTTACAGATACAGCACAGTGAGTAATCATTTCTGATAAAGCTTTCAAGGGAGTATTAGCATCTTACCATTGTCAAAGACTTTTCACTTTTTCAGATTTTTTTCTTAGTTAATCTGTTAGACTTGTCTCTTTTTTAATATCATCTGTAGACCTGCCTGTTAGCACAAGGTATTAATTCTAATAAAAGACAGTTCAGAATTTTAGGAATGTTTTGGAATGCCCTGTGTAGGGTAAAACCCCGCTCCCCAGCTGCCAGGACTTTAGGTTTTTACCCACAGTGCCACCCTGTGATACAGAAACAAGAGTTGCAGTATTTCCTTGCCCCTGTTCCTGGAATATTAGTCCTGTACTATGCTTTACAGATACAGTGAAATAATGAAAATGAATGAAGCCTATTGACCTTCCTCAAATCCAATAGCTTCAATTTATTTTCAGCTTAGTGACTTTGCATTGAAGCCAGTGGTTTAGTTTAACAGCGAGATGACTGCCAATTTCGTAAGGGTGTCCCCAATGGTAACTTATGCACATAAGGTTTCCTTTAAAGTTCGGGCAAAGTAAATATCGGCAATACCTGCACATTTTTCCGGGCAACCACTGTGCTTTCCCTATTCAGTGCTTGTTTGTTCACCTATCTCTGGAAATGATCATGATAGTAAGTCAGTAATCTGATGTCTGTACCAAATACCACCAGTCCAAGTCCTCAATCCCTCCATATCTGGGTTCCATTCGATCCTGCACCATCTTGGATTCTTCTTTTGTCCCGTTACAGAGGAACCACGGCAAGCTGCCATCTTCTTTCCAGTGAAAGACCAATTGTGGGGCCACTTCTTTTCATCACAATGTAGGCGTCAAAGCTGCTTTTGGCGTTTAACACGGAATGTTTAACCCCCCCCCCCCCCTTCAAAAATGCTGATTTGTGAATGGGACATTCATATAAAAATACCCAGTTGGGGAGGTGGTTGGGGAGCTTTTATTGATGGCAGTGAATGAATGGAAACCTCCATACAACTGCTATCAAGCATAGACTAAGCCATAAACCATTTGATCTATATTCCTCAAGTGAGAATTGGGGCAACGATCTGCTGCCATAGGTGTGCACGGGACAGCTTAGAATTCATGACTAGATCAATAGGTGTTTTCCTTTTTTTTTTACGCTTATTGAACAAATATCAGTAGTATATTTATAGACCAAAAGGGAGCAAAAAAGAATCTTTGAATATTAGGCTTTACATACACTTTAAAGAAAAGCATACAAGTGATGACTTTTAAGGTAACGCCTGGTGCTTGTATTCTATAAACCTCCTGAGTAATTAGTTTAGAATGATTACAGTTTTGATGATAGGATGAAACCTGACCCTGTCACCAGTCCTCTGCTGTTATTCATTCACCTTGGTGCGAGAAAAGATTGAATTGCCTCTCATCCAGCGATGTCAACCTGCGTCAACCCAAATAAGCCAGACATCGCTTTATTACCCGCTCCAGCTTCTGGCAGTGCTCTTCCATTAGGCTTTATGAAGCTGCTGATGCAAAAAGTCACCGAGATTGACCTCCAAATCAGCAACAGCTGCAGAAAATCACTGCCACTTGTCTGCCACGCTGTATAACGCTAGTTTATATTAATGGCAATATGGCTGCAGCAATGATATGTGGTTTTAGGCCTGTTTAGTGATGCAGAGCTGTGAAATGCACATTGCGGCGTAGTGCACTTCTTCTCCCGCTCACCTCCGTTGTCTCATTAAAAGAGATTTGCTCTGAATGTCAGAAAAATGCTCATTTTATTTGTGGCTTGGCTAACTAGAGATCATAGGTGTCGTCGTTCTTCATTTGTAACATACTAGGATGGATTACAGCTGCAAAGGGGGATGATTTAGGTTAGGTGCTAATGCCGGCTTCAGATGATAATGAAGAACCTGTGACAAAATAGCTAATGCCATCTGATTTCTATTTCGATAATTGTGGTTCAGTATAATAGGGATTGCTGATGCTCAGTATGGTGTTCTCAGGATTTTATGAGAAATGTGCACAAGCTTAGGCATCGTTCATCACAAAGCAGGTATAAGGACTGCTAAAGTAATAGTCAAATTCAATGCAAGTACAAAAATCTGCATCATCGGGGGTGATGATGCTGATTTTGTTGTCCATGGATTATTCTTTTGGAAGGAGGTGACATGGGAAACCACAAAACCAAGGTGCTGAACTGGCTAAAAAGTGTTACCTGCCTGACTGTGACCAACCCTGAATTTCCTTGCTTTGGTGGTACATACTTGGACTTTTATGGGGAACTAAACCCTTTTTAAAAATAAATGTGATTAGGCAGGTCCTTTTTTTGAGAAACCAGTTTCCATTTCAGAAGGAGATCCATAGATGAGTGTGAAACTGTAGCAATGAAAGACGAGACTGGAGGGTGGGGTGGGGAAAAGCTGTATTATTCTCAGAGCTGGATGCACAGAATTACAAAACATATTCTATTAGCAGATAAACAGCTCATTAATATGTTTTATCTGTGTATATGGCTGTGTTCATTTAGTTGGCAGCACAATCAGATAGAACCAATTGACAGGACAGTATATGTAGGTGATGTGTATATGCTGCCCTTGCATCTACTGGATTACTGCTAAAGTTAGGATTGACTTGGGTTACAGTGAATTTATCCTATTGTGGAAATCTTTCAGACCCCTTCAGACTGTAATTGAATTAAATGTTATACAGATTGATGTTTTCTACGGGCACCTATGGGTCATACCATGGTGCCACCCTCCTCACCCGGCAGAAAAGCTGGATCAATTAGCCTGCGCAATTTCTTCCCTCCCAGTTTATTACCAAAGATCTCATAACAACCCCTGACCAGGAAACATTTAAAAAGAGCCATATTATGCCTAAACCTTTAAGATAATAGAAGCAAACATGCTGCTGATTTAATAATCAAAAATCTAGGGGACAAGGTTATTTACAGAGCGTAAAAAGCAATGTGTAACCAGCGTACTTATCAGTGGAACATTGGGTATGATCATCAGAAGATGTGAACTCGGCTCAGCAAAATTGCAAACCATGTAGGCACAGCAGAAAAGTCGCATTAGGACACATAGCGGCATGATTAAAAGTTGTTTTTCTGACAATAAATACAATTTGTTCTCTGTTAAACTTTGTTCAGAAACCATCTGTTTATAATAAAGAACGTGCTGTCTTTGTTTACAGCAGCTGAATCAAAGTTTAAAAGGCCAAGAAAAGTAAAGCAATGGTTGAAGAAAAGTTGATGTCTTTACAAAGTTAAAAAAAAAAAAAAGGAACAGAAAATGATCACACATCTACGGATCTGCAGAGACTATCGGGCCAAATTTTTCTGGTCGACTGCTGTTTTTTGGAAGCAATGACGCTATGATCAGGGACGTGTAAAGAAAAAAACATGCATGGTTAGCTGAAATAATAAAGAAAGTTTAGGGGTTGATTCTGGTTTGATTTTTCCACCACCGGTATTTCGGTCTACAATCTCAACTTTAGAAAGTGCTAAGGATTTACCAATGTCCCAGTGTTATAAGTCACAAGACAAATAGGGTAAATCTCCCTAATAGGACCGTAGAAAGCAATGGAACTGAAAACGGGTTTTAAACCAGCTGTTAGCAACTTTTTTTTTTAACCCTTTTTTACACCAAGTGGTAGGGAATCCACATCACATGTAGGAAGAATCCTAAAACCCCACTGATTACCATTTAAAACTGAACTATCAGAAAAAAGAAAAATAACACTTACGTATACAGGTTGAAAGCTGTCAATCCCTCTGTAATCTCAGTTCCTTTGGTCCCGTGCCATCCTGTCTTCCTTCTTCATGGACAGCAGGCACTGCCATTATCTTCAGTTTTCTTCCTTCTTCTCCTGAGACAACCGCCATCTCCCACTGCACAGGCATGTGATATGGCCCACTGAGCATGAGTGGTACCTGCACTTGTTTTTTTACATTAGTGTAAAGCCTCTTCTGCACATGCTCGAGAGTGGGCATGGGTGGAAGGGGCAGCCAAAAGCCTACTGGTATACATACATCACGTATCCCAGCAGGCGTCGGGCTGCTCAGTAAATATGAAAGGTTTCTCCTTAAAATATAAAAAATATATATTATTTTATAAAAACACATTTTTTCTTTATTTAGAAGGATTAGCCACCCTTTTATGACGAAAGTATCCCGGGAGACTTTGCGCTCCTATTCATATTTGATGGCCTAGGTAATCAATAATTAAGAGGACGGTGCTTCACTCTTTTTTTTATAACACCCTTTTTTAAAAACACAAACAGAAAAATTAAACAAAAGTGTTGTCTCCTCTTTTATGTAAAGTAAAAATTGGAGTTTAGGCAGGCTTTAAGGTAAACAAAATGTGCTGATACATTTGCGGTAATAAAATAAAATGAATACTTTAGATTAGCGGTCGCCAACAACTGGTGGTCCACGAGAAGATTTTGGAAACTTATTTAAAAAAGTGAAAATAAACATTTACCTATTTCAAAATGGAGGGAAGGTTACATAAATAGCATTCTCAGGATCCAGCCATTCCAGTGAGGGGCCAAATCTGCACACATTGCTCTATAGTCATTTTTTTCACATCATAAAACCCCTAATAACAAATTTTGTGTCTTGGCACTCCAATTACAGCTGATCTTGCTGCTAATTTTATTTTTCTGTTGTAAGCAAGACTTTTGCTGTGTGAATTATTCCTATTGCATTTTGAAGCTAATAATGTGATATGAAGATTATATATTTATGTAGCAAATACAGCAGTTTATGTATCAGTTAGTCAGTTTTTATTTACTACTATCTATTATGTTAATATATGGATTTACATAACTATATACATTTTAGTTGTAGAATGAGCAAGAAGAATGTGTTGCTTTGAATTGTACAATGCAGGCGATTTCTTAGTGACCTTGTTGCTGTACCACATGTAATGAAAACTTAGTGTGTTTGTGGGATTCCAGTAAACAGTAGAAAAGGGCAAAATCGTTTGGAAACTTGTGAATTATTGTTTATTAAAAGAATATATGTTAAACTAAAAGAGCAATTTCACGTTTTCTTCATTTTTCTTTTTTAAGAAAAAAGTATGTTTTATTTGTTTAGCACCATTTGTCCTAGAACGGGCGTGTCAAACTCTGGCTCGGGGGCCAAATGTGGCCCCCAACATTCTTTTTTTTTTTTTGGCCCCAAAACAATTTTTTGTTATGAACTGCAGCTGGCCTGGCCAATATAGCCCCGCTACTACAATTCCCCGCAGGGGCTCCCTGCCTAAGGATGGCCACGCATTGGACTGTTTTATGCCCGGAATTTTAGTAGCGGTGATGCCAGTAATTGTTGTAGCGGTGCTATTTCAATGCAGTGGCGGGCCAGCTGCAATTCATTTTTAGGATTCCTTTGGAGGCCTAAAAAAAGTACATTGCAACCAGATTTTGCCCCAGGGCCAGAGTTTGACTCCCCTACCCTGGTACAATACACACCTGATTATATGCGACATCATAACACATAAAAATGAAAGGGGCTTTGAGGTTTATTACAATGCATTGCTTTTTAATGAATAACAATTACTCCAATGGATTTTTGTTATTCAAAATTCTTGGAAGGCCAGCTAAACACAGACCAAACATTGCACCTTTTCTGCATCCAACTTACACATGAGAGGCCTTGGGTGTATTGGCCAGGCAAGGAATAAAGGTCTAGTTGATTCATGTTCACAAAAGCTGCCATTTTGGAATACTTGCAAAACGATTGTGATCACTTTTAGACAAAAAGGATCCCAATTTCAATATTGTAGAACTTTTTTATAAATTTTATTTCCCTAATAATTACAAAGCAGCTGCTTAGCATGCTTAGACAGAACCAACAAGTGCTGTTACTGGCAAAATCTCCGGGTAAGGAACTTTGCAGCAGAAAAAAAAGATTGATTTGCCTAAATATCTGAGTAAAGCGTGATGGCAAACATGCTAAAATAGAGTTGGGTGCGTTCAGTCACTCCTCGAATTATGTATATAAAAGTTTACCTGTGCCCGGTATTTACAAGCACTGAAAACATTTTAAAATAAACCACTGTTCACCTATGTAGCTGTAGGCATTGTGCCGAAATTCATTCATTCAATTACAGCCCATCAAAAGAAGTAAACACTCAGTCATGTTGAAACCATATGATGGTTGGGGCTCCTCAGAAACTGATATTCCCAAAAAAAGAACAAGCCCTTAGCTTTGTTTTTGTACTAAGATCTTTTAGAATGAAAAAAAAGCTGCTAGCAAGGTGAATGAGGGCTTATTTTGCTAAATTGCAGGTTTTTGACCTGGGGACATATAAACCTGCGTCAGTACTGAGAGATCTGGCACGGCTACCGGCAACTGACACACTACTTGGTCACTTGGCCACCCGACTTTTATCCCTTCTCGTATAAACTGCTGCAGATAATAGCTACGAGACAGATTTTGTATACAAATTTTATAAGCAAAATATTTACTGGAAAAGAAAAGTTTTAGAAAGGATGTGATTTATGATTTTTATGTGTTTGTGGTTAATTATTTAGCATGTTTTTTTAAGGAAATATTTGTTACTTGCCAGGGGTATAGGTTTTCTTTTTCTAGAGCTTTAGCATAAATTTTTCATCATTTCATCATTTTCTAAAGGTTTTAAAATAGTGGGTTCATGTCACGGCTTTGAATTGGTATGTGCTCATAAATAGGATCCCTGGGGTTCAAGTGTTTGGATTAATAACTTTGGAGACTACTGAGTGGATATATTGGGCCTGATTTATTAAAGCTCTCCAAGGCTGGAGAGTATATACTTTCATCAGTGAAGCTGAGTGATCCAGCAAACCTGAATGGTTTTGTTCAAAGGCATTTGCTAGCAAATGCTTTAAATCCTGGATCAGATCCTGGATCAGTGTATCCTTTCCAGCCTTGAAGAGCTTTAATAAATCAGGCCCATTGTTCCAGTGACTGGGTATTAAAGCACATGCAGCAAATAAAAAAGGTAAATTGTTTTTTTACATTAGAAACTATTATAGGGGAGAATAATGGCAGTGCTTTTTTGTGGAAGGTATTTTGATTCTGAAAAAAATATTCAGTTTTAGGTATTAAATACCATTTCCGAAAGAGGGTACATTTTCTACTATTACTATTTCTGGTAAAGATCACTCGAAGAGATCTTTGAACCCTTTGTTGGAACAGATAAATGTGCATGTTTTAAGATACATCTTCTGCATTTTTCCCATAGTCTTTGCTTATGGAAATCTCTTTTTTTTCTGTTGTTGAAGTGTTATGACCCAGAGCATGCACCCTTTTTCTTGTAATGATGCCTTGCATTCTAAATTCCATTAAAAAAGTGAGTTCATATCTTCAAAAGCTCACATCAAACACAGGTCGTTATTTTCTTTTCGAATTTCAGCCTCCCATAGGTCGAAATTAAATGTTAAATTAAACAGAAACCTCCAGCATGTAGCACCTTGCTCTCTCTAATTTGAAAAAGGGGAGTAAAGAAAATCTTTATAATTCTCCACCACTTAAGCATTAAAAAGTTTGCTTTAAGTGCTTGAAGTTAAATACCAGTCACCATTTTTTCCTTGATAAATAAACATTGCAGTAAAAAGCTTCGTCAGCAGGCAGCAAGTACAGAGCCCTACTTCTTTGTAATAGATGGTCACGTCTTCATATTATGGCTTTGTTTAAAGCGAGTTCCTATTCTTTAATGTTGTACAATACCTTTGTATACTCCTGTAACTAGGAAAGAAAAGAATTTGAATCTGAATAGCATTTTACATTGTAGCAAGTCATTTGACAAGAAAACATCGGAATGCGGTCTAGACTGTCTCCCTGACACCTCACAGAATTGGAGATAGAGCCTAGAAGTTGCCAAAGAACTTAATAGATCTAAAAATAACAGCCATTTTCTGAGCTTGTGAAAAGTGCTGAATACATTTCTTTTCATTTTGATAATACTCTTTTCTTACTTTCTTCACAGTTGAGGTAAGAGAGATTATTGTTTTACATTTTTTTGTTTGACTGGTTAAAGGAACATGATATCCTAATAAGATATCTGTGTTTTTAGAATATGCTGAAGAATTTAACTACTTGATAGTTTCTTATGGCTATTTTCACACCAGTCATTCGCTTGTGGTGTGTTTATTGCTTCCTCATGCCTGAGAACTGTTGGCTCCGGGAAAAAGCTACTCCCTGTAGTAGCCCCATAGAAGATGAATATGGGCAACAGTAAAAGGTTCAGTACCAAATCTGGAGACTCTGGTTCTTGAAGAACCAGCCCTGTGGTGGAAGTCACTGAGCGGCTGGCATTGTGCTAGTTTTTGGGAGCAACAAGGGCCTGCTCAATCTTGAAGTTGGTCTAAATCTTCTTTTTGTTTCTTGGGGACACTATTGGTGAGATCTTCTGAATTCCCAGGTCTGGATACCTGGTGTTCCTATTACAAGGGATTTCCGCTCTCCCTAATGAATGTCTTATTTTTTTTTATAAAGAAGATATGTGGATGAGTTGGAATATGCTTAAGGTTGGCGGGGATGATAAAAACTACTAGGATGAGAATATGCAACAAAGGAATCCAAGAAGACTACCAGACCAGATCGGAGCAGTTTGCTGGAGACACAGCTGTGACTGGGTCCCTACTTAAGGATGCCCTACCCTACTACCCTCTAAAACTGATCATTACAGAAAACCTGACCACATGTCCTTTGCTTGGACATGTGAACTTGTCTTCACGGAGGATATACAGAAAAGTGGCATTGTCCTACCTGTTCAGCAGAATTCCAAGTTGGTTCACCTTGAAATACTGTGTTTATAAATGATTTTACAAGACAGAAGAGGGGATACTGCAAACTCTATACTGTCATACTCGGCGCCAAAGCTCTTTAGTTATCCTTCTGCACAAAACCTAAAAGAATCCCATTATGATGTACATATAATGCATATTTATATTTCTCATATTAGTGTTTCTGTAACTCATCCTCTTTTCTTTTTCTAATTTATTAGGTAATGTATTTTAATAATTTATTAAAAGCACTGTTCTCCCCAGCTCCTTTTAGCTGGGCACACCACCCGACAATTTTCACTAACCACCCTGCAGAAGAGTTGGGTCACAATTCTTGGGCCACCATCTTCCTACAGTTTCTTCCTTACCAGATTTAAAAACTTTCTGGGAGAATACTGAAAGTGACTTATTCTTTAATCATGTAGGTAAATGGGTGACTTAGCTCTCTTTCTCCCTTGAAGTATGTACTTAGATAATTACATGTTTACTTGTAGCAGGTAGTTACGAGCATTTCACTTCGTTCTTTGCAGACAAATGGTCACTGGAACTGCCATTTCCCCTGCTTTTCCTGACTCCTGTTGTGCTGGAATTTTTAGCAACATAGCTATGTTTTGCTGTTGTCATAAGTAACCGGTACACAGAAGAATCTTTTTGTGTACAGAACAAGATGCTTCCAAGAGGTCCGTTTGTATTTTCTAATTATCCACCATACATCTTCTGGTAGCCTTAGGAGAAGTAGTGCAACAGGAAAACCTAAAGATTTGGCCTATGTTGAGCCCTCCTAAGCATTTTTCTTCTTCTGAAATTTAATGTCTTGTGTTATTTTTTTCTTTCCAAGGTATAGTTTTATATGCAAAGTTGAAATCCATACATATGCATAATTTTGTTATATGCCAAAGGAGTTGTAAGTCTTTTCAGCCAGTATTATGATTTGCATATATCTGCCAGACAACATGGCAGGTGTAACTGTATTTCTTCAGCTTTACAGCTTTTTGTGTCACCTGCCTGCTAATAAGGCATTGAATCTGCAGTGTAAGGGCCCATGTTCGCAGGCATTTGTACACATCAGAACAGGCTTTCTGCCATCAATGGAAATGCAAATGTGGCTTGACGTAGCATATAATGCAGTGAAAAGCACTGAAGGACCTTTGAAAAAATCTTAAACTGGATTACATCCATGGTGCCCAACATGTGGTCTACTGGTTACCCACCATGTTCTGGGCATAGTCTGTCACCTGGTCCCCATGCATAATGGGGGTATTTTTGTTTTTGCTTGTGTGTTTCAGTGCCTGACAAAGAAAAAACAGTACTGTCAGGCAGAATGCTGGACGTTCCAAATGGATAAAAGGAAACAAAGTGACTGTAACGAAAGAAGAATTAGTTAGTTGGCTTGAACACCCATTAATGCTGGTACTGGTGCAAGGCTCATCACTTGCTCTGCATGCTCCAAAACACGTATGCCTGTGCACGCTTATTAGCTTCACTGGCACCAAGTTGGCTCTTGCACTCTTCAGGTGTTTGGCTAAACCCATGTTCTACTGGGAATAACATCCACCTACTCACCTGATCTGCTTCTTCCAGCTGTTCTTCACTAAACTGCTTGCAGGTAACTGATTCCAGCTAGCTACTTGACAACAACTTTGTTTGCTGTTTCTTTACTTTACTGACGGGTCTCTGTTGATCTGGCTTGTTCCTGTCTTTTGGTTACAGATTTGGCGCATATGATGTTGAGTATCTGCCAACATCTGCCTGTTGAATACTTCTATACTGCTGTAACAGCCTTCAGTTTAGACCCCATTACAGTTGCCAACACTTAATATACTACAATAATACCATGATATCTGAGTTTGAGTGACCACCATTGGGGGAGGAGGGGTTTAAATTTCAGTGCACAATACACAATGGGAAGAGCAATTAAAAACATATCACAGCTGGGCACCTGTGTGGGAGCAAAAAGTTCTGCAGCTAACAACAATTTCAGGGACTTTTTTGCAGTTGCAGGTACTGATAGTAATGCTGGACATAATTAACGCAGTCACTGGCACCAGCATTGCTGGTGGTTTATAATTGCTGAGGGTTATAAATGTAGTTACTAACACCAAACTTGGGGTTATTATCACAGTCACTGACATCAATGCTGAGGGTATTTACAGAGGTCACTCACACCAGTGCTGAAGGTTTTTATTATGCCCACCAACACCAATACTTGGAATAAAACATTTTCTATCATGCAAAACAAACAGTAAAAAGTTTTTTGACTTTAGATGCATTTTATGTTACTATATGAAGTAATGAGTTCTTTAAGAAGAAGGATTTTTCCTGTAACCATCTCTGCTTAAATATCCTGCTCCAGGCACACTTCAGACTTTGTAACTATTACAACTTGATAACATTGCCGGCAAGAACCGCTTTTCCTAATGACCTGCAGTCTTGGGTACAGAGCGCTAAATACAACATTTGCAAGTCATAGGCTGTTTACCTCGCACCGTATGTTCTTCTCCCAGGTGCCCCATGAAAAAAGTTGTCTGCTCATTTACTTGCAGTTTCTCTAAATTTTTCTTTTCTTCCAATTTAGTTTTAAGCTCCCCAATGCGATGCCACTATTTGCCTGACATTTGTTCTTACTTTAAGATTAGCTTGCGGGAGTTAGCAGGCATACTGCCACTAGTATTTAAAGTGCACCTGTCTATCACATAACATTATTTCATATATTTGAATTTCAAGAATAGACTTGGAATCCCAAATTTTCATTTACCTTCCTATTGTGCAAAAATTCCAAGTAAACTGAACTTTTTACATATTTTTAGGTTTTGGAGTGCATTTTTTGTACAGCTTTATTAGGTATGGCCTTATTTCCTTGAACACTGAGGTTTCTTTGGGTGGTTATATTGAGTGCTGAACCTCCAAATAAGGTATTAATAAATAAATAAATAGGTTCAAGCTAAGCCAACACAAGGTCAAAGTACAAGAGTTATGGAAAAATGGACACTAGTGAACCTGTAAAATGTCCCAGTAGTTTAGAATCCTTTTTCTAGGACAGTTTCACAACTAACAAAGATGGTCCTTTTATGCCTGTATATCTGAAATTTGTTGAGCAACCACATGAAATAGCAACAGTAAAGTTGCAGCATGGTTTCCTCTTTTCCTATTTTCTTAATATATGGGTGCACATTGTTTCTTTTCTTTTTTTTTGTGCGTAACTATTACTAGCTGCACCCTTATCTAAATAATTGAATTTTCACTTTCAATCACATTTCCCACTTGGGTAAAATTTCACAGACCGAGTTGTCAATTTTGCAGTCATCACATCATCATTCCAAGTAGTGCAGGGAAACAATATCTGGCAAAGTGCATTAATGTATCTGTTTTATGTTTGTTGCCGATGTTGTGAGATTGTTTTCAAGGCTGTTATTTTCGGGACCCCTTTTATTTTAACAGATGTTTACCAACAGGAGGTTCCATTTCTAGTTATTATTTTCAGATGTTGAGTGTTTTTCTGATTTGGTTATACAGCAGGAGTCTGGTCTTTCCGTTCTTGTGTGTTGGCTCACTTGGTGCTGCCTTATGTAGTCTTCTCCTATAGATTTTTTAGCCAAGGTCATTAGGAATTCTGGTGCTAAATGAAAGATAAGCAGCCTTCTGATATATTTGCCTTTCTGTGCATTGAAATTTATAAATCAGATGACTGTCTAACTAACTCATTCTGGACTGAAGAAAGGAAATGGTTTTATTAGACAATCATAGGATCTTTTGAGGTTCAGGTGGCATTTTTGCTTTCCATGGTTATCCTTCCCAATGTTAGAGCTTGGGAAAAGACTTGATACTGATGAGAAGATATGCAGTGCACTACTGCAAAAATGATCATAAATACATTAGGTCTGAGTATTGGATGTCAGAGGAAATAAAGTGAAAATAATAAAAGCACTTACCTTTAATCCCGCTAATCTCTTGATGGCACTGGAACCTCCCTCGATCCGGTCCTGCATTGTCCTAGAGTTCTCCTTCATCACGCTGGAAATTGCTGTCTTCAATCTTTTCCATCCTATTGCTACAATTTTTAACATCATACGTAGCCTGCTGTAAAGGGGGATGCGTGAGATCGGCATTTCTTTCCCCTCGGTGGAAAAAATGCCCCTTCTGTGCATGCCCAAAGTCGGGCATGCGTAGAAAGAGCAACCAGAGTCTCCCTGGATGCGTGACGTAGGTATACCGGGTGGCTTTGCACAGTGATCAAGACTTAAAATGGCGATCTAGACTTAAAACAAAAAATACTTCACGTATTAGGGCTGCCTACCCTTTTATGTAAAATAAAAATATTGAGTTTAGGTCCACTTTAAAGAAGCATGGTCAAGCAAGTCATATGTCTACCGAAGGACTAAGATCTCCTAACTATTGCAATGACAACTACATTTGGCTTGAGCTTTAGGCTCTGTTGATATTACCATGTTATGCATGTCAAAAAGGTGGCTTTACCATGTATACATGGAAACGTGTGTGATGGATACTTGTACAGTTATTTACACATTGTCAGAAGACTGATTGGGACAACCAAATTGAGAGAAGAGAAGGTTGTTGCTCTGTATGCCACATTCTGTGCTTACATACTTAAATGCTGGAAATCTACCTCTAAGTTTTTAGGAGTAACTGGGCTTATGCATAAAGATTTAATTATCTAGTTACATTTTTGAGTGAAAAAGCTGTGCTGGTGGTGAGCACAGCTTATAGATGCTGCAGTGTTCAGAATGATAACTTAATGCAGTTTGTCTTAACCAGGGTTCTTACAGAGGTTGCTGGGGTTTCCTTGAGCAATGAACAGTTTGTACCTCTCAGGTCTGTTTAAGTGACACCAATGATCTTTTTGGGTATCTGTAAGGGTGACATTCTTCCCAATGGCCAGCAATGTAAGTGAAACTTTTTCTAGTGACCACCCCATTGTGTGCTGTGTGTGTATAGTAATTTTAAGGGGGTTCCCTGAAGTTATTTTTAAGGGTTCCCTCTTGGTAAGATTTGAGAAACACGGTCCTAATGCTTGTCTGGCCTTTTTAGTTTGTCACAGGACTTGTGGAATTGTTCTTATTGTTACAATTGCAAGATGTTCTTTAAATAGACATCCTCAGTGAGTTCAAGTTTTTAATAATAAACAGTATTTATATCGCGCCAACATATTACTCGGTGCTGTAAGTTCCTGGGCTCTGTGGACCTGGTTACTCTTTCCTACAAATAAAACTTGTCCTTCATGTCAGAATATAGCCTAGATGAGTCAAGTTAGAAGAAACATGATGTTCTCTTTTAAAATCAATGCAGCAGTGTAAGTTAGCTGGAAGAATGCAGATTTACTTTAAAATTAGATATGAGTATGAGAAATAAACAGACTAGTGTAGAAGTGACATGTTGCAAGGTTATGGAGAGCACCTCTGGATGCTGTGTATGCTGAAAAAAACAAATGTGTGCGAAACCTGTCAGCACTCTGGATCTTAATTATGTTCCCTTTGCAGCGTAACCTTTAGTACAACCAGTCAGCAGGTACAACATATATCAGACTTTAAAGCAGAAGCTTTTTTTTTTTTAAGTTTTACAACAGCTGGGTAATTATTTTACTTTACTAAAAAAATATTAAAGTTATGTTTTAAAGTGCCTTTGTTGTTCTTCAAAGTGCCAACACTGGTCAAAGGTATTGGTTCAATTTGACGGCTCCAATACCTACAAGCACATGCTCACTGTTTCTACATAGAGTCGCTGGGATTGATAACCTTGATTGATAACCCTGTGTAAGGTTTAAATTGTTCTCATGGGAACTTAGACAGGAATAGTTACTCTCAATGTTTATGTGACAGTTTGGGCCAATCATCTTTTGCTGTCACATGCTCCTCTGTACATGGAAGTACCAAGTATTTTTTTTTTTTGGAAAAGGTGACCAAATGAAGCAGCTGTGGAATAAAAAAAGGTGATTATGTGTTGCAAGGAAAGGAACTTTAAGACTCTGTGCATACCTCTACACATGTGTTTGTGTATATGTTTAGTGCTAATGTCATCCTGGTATTTGTGCTTTCATGTGCCAGTTCATAATAACTTTTCTTGTGACCTGATTTTTGAGCTCTTCACCATTTGGTAAAAGACACCAATACATCTTTACTGCTCCCCTGATGAAGCCATATTGGCGAAATGCGTTGGTCCTGAGATAATGGTGTTCATCCTATAAGGCTCATCTATCTAATCATGTTAAATATTTCTGTTTTGAACTGTTAACCTGTCACCCTAGTACAGCTGATCTCTGTTAAGCCAAAAGTCACCTTAGATGGTGTCCAACTTCAATTTAATCATTACTTGTTTGTTTGTATACCAAAGAAACACTCTTTCTCTGACTTTTTTCTCTGTTGCATATCCCTAATTTGGGTTTTTAATAATATTTATTAGAATAATTTTTGTTACCGGTATCCAATCCCCCATGTTGGTTGGTCAAGTAACGGGGAAATGTTGATTAGTTGTTACAGAAAAAAACGTAGCCTGTGCATTGTTGATAGATTTATTCTACAAAAGAAGTAGTACACATTTTGTATTATAAATATGTACTTAAAAAAAGTAAAATGCACACTGTAAAAAATTCAGTCAGCGGAAAGATCTTATTTTTTAGCCTGCTTGAGTTTCATCCGTGTGTCAGATTTAAGCTCACATGGGAGTTAATGCTCCCTTCCTTTTATCCTTTTTATTTCTGGCTTTAGAAACTGCTTTTCTTTTGCATTCTGGTTCAAAGGTATGCTGCAGCGCAGTTGAAAATGAAACTATGAACTGCATACAGAGAGCACTGCCTGCCTGCTTAGGGATTGTGTTTTCTATCTATGTACTGCTCTATTATTCAATCCACCCCACTCCTCTAGTGATCTGAGAACCCCTGCTTGTGATGTAAGGGAGAGTTTCCCAAACATACCCACTGCAAGCTTCTTGCTGGCCTCGTAAGTTGAATCCATGATGGAAACTAATGTCAATACTTTAATGTGGAAATGAGGACAGAATATAAAATTACAAATATGAGTCAGTTTATTAGTAGCACGAACACAGTGTTTCTATTTCTGATTACCCCTGTAACATTGTTTTATTACCTATTCATCATACCAGTAGATATATTTTTCTAATTCCTTGATTCCAAACAATTGTTCATTTTGCAGGAAAATCATTCAGCAGCATAGTTATCTCATAAACAGGGTAGTCCTAGTATTAAGTGAAATTAAAGCCTAACTATGGATAAAACTTTTTAAACACTACAGCAGTTTTTTTCTGATTTTTTTTTTTTTGTGTTTTATTCTGTAAATAAAAAGTAATTGTTGTAATCACCCCTTGCAGTATTATAGTTTCTCCCAAACCTGTTATCTGTCACTTTTAATAGAAACAAATACTAAAAAATTACAATTAAAAAAGGAGTTTATATTACAATCATAAAAGTTTTTAACTTCAAAGTTTTCAGAATACAGTATTTTTTACTAGGGTTACTTTAAAATGCAATAAGAACATCCAGCACTTTGTGGGATTGGGGGTGTAGGAAAGTTGACGCAGGCTTGGTCACATTGGATTGAGTGTGTTGAGTAATTGTTATGGTCAGATAATATTAGTAAAGCAAAAGCTATACCAGGCTTTTCCCCCATCTGTGTTCTTGGATGGAGGGGTCATAGCTGGGGTTGACGAGATTATACATCAGATAGAGCAGATCGCAGCCAGGATAGTGGAAACACAGAATGGAGTGGTCAGTCAGGATGGGAGGGGTGACATGGAATAGAATAGTACACTGGCAGAATTATGGGGAAGGAGTCAGAATGAACTGGTCAACCAGGAAGGGGTCAAAAACTTTTTTAGTCCCCTGCCGCCTTCTACTGACCCACTCTGCTCGGTTGAGTTACGAACTCTCCCTAGCTACTTCAATTTCTTTGTCCGTTTTCTCTTTCTACCTGCCCTGGAGAATAGGACCTAGACTTTGGCCACCAGCCACTTCCTTTTCTGCGTTAGCCAATTAGCGACATAGAGCGCAAACCTGGCTACTGACTTTAGTGACTGTAATGGTTGAGCTGAAGTCAACACGCAGCAGCTTGTGGACCCAACAGACTCTGTGGCCAGGTAGTCCTAAACGTTTTTGGTAAATTCCCTGGAATGGTTATGCTAACCTCTTCCCCTACACATCTGCCACCCATTGGCTCTATGCTATTTGACAGTAGATGTACCCCCACCAAACCTATGTCTTTTTTGCAGGCTTATAGTTCTCTGACTCTGACTGCTAATGTTACCAGATTTGTAGGGAGATTTTGTTATTATTTTGCAATGCTCATGGGTCTCCTTACTGAAGAGGAATGTGTACCTGAAGTCCTGCACTGCATGCATTTTCCTGCTTCTGCCTATTCATCCTGGGACTGTGTGCATCCATTGCTCATGCTGCTTGCTGGTCTAATGATGGTCCTAACAGTGACCGGTCATCTGAGGGGGCAGCTCTGCCATGAGAAAACAAAGCCTCGCCTCTACTAATATAGCCTCTTCTATACAGAGACACAATGCGAGACAAGGCATGGCAAGTCATGGGGAAAACACGATCTGTGCAGAGACAATAATGGCGACTAGTCCTTTGGTCTCTGCTTTCCTGTTCTTGGCACCATGTTCACTACACAATACAAACTATTTTATGAGAGTCTGGTAAATGCGTAGTAGTGTTTTACAAATCTCAGGAAATATTTCAGAAATGATCAAGCCCGTTTTATCAAAAAAATAAAATGACTTCCTAGTAAATAAGAAAGCAGTGAAAATATGAAATAGGGGAATGCGGGAAAAGAAAGCAATTATATTCATGAAAACTGTACTGTAATGATATTGAAACTGGAAACTATGCCTGTAGCTAGAGTTCCACTATTCCAAAAATGTAGTAAAATGTCTTTCTCTCGCAGGCCGCCTTCCCGCCATATGAATCCCGCATTACAACCTCCAAGCTGCTGATAGAAGTCGAAGAGTTTGAGGTAGGAGCGTTTGTGTTTGTTATTTAATGTTTAACTGGTTTTAACTGTTATTTGCTTCTGTTGTCCATGGAGATTGGGATGTCCCCTTTTTTTCTCACCATACGGCATGAGGATGATATTTGATAATTACTCTGAACTTTTATGCGCTGCTCAAATGTCAAATTGGTTGATAATACCTCTTAAGCACAGCAAGCGGTTCATTATGTCTGTATGTCACATGGTCCCCGAGGAGGTACGGGTATGACGGAGTGCGCAGAGCTCCTACTGTTACCTGTCCTATTCATCTACCATGTGAAATCAGAATAAAAAAAGGATTTTTTTTTTATTTATGCATAAAAAAATCACTGGCTTTTCAAAAGTGGCATAAAGGACTTATGAATTTAAATTATGAGCTGATTTATGTTAAAGATGCTGTATTGGTTTTATTGATAAATATGTAAAAAAAAGTGTAAATCCAAGGAAATGTTAAAATATTGCCCATTATTTACATACTATAGATTGGAACATACAGGGAAATATAAAGTTGTGTTGGCTGGAAAAGGCCAAGTGACGTGACTTAGATTTATGTCAATTACAGACAAATTTATTATAACAGGATCATTACAGGGCCTTGTGGTGCAGCAGGATTAACTGGTCTTTTTTTCTGAATGGACCCAATTTACAACCACACACTGATATTTGTCCTTTAGTCAACTACGTATCCACTAAGCAACATAAAAACTAACTTGTGCAACATTTTAAGTAAATATTAGGTGGGATTTAGGTATTTTGTAAATATCTCCTAATTCCTCTATGCTTTGGTAGTAGCCACCCATCATGTAAGTATGATTATATAAAGAGATGAAAGAAGGGGTGTGTTGGCTAAAACTATTACAAAAAATATTACAAAAAGTTATATACAAAAATTCAAATGTTTGCTGTATAGTCCAGCAGTCCACATTCCATGATGTTGCTAATGGGTTTTGGACACAATCATCTAGATTATAATTAACTGTAGAATCCTTTAGCTTCCTCAGGGTTATGTAAAAGACGTAGTTACTTTGGAGATGATGCTGAATAATGATGATGCATTGAGTTGGGTAACAAAGTCCCAAAAGTGAAAAGGCACCACCATGGGGGTTCAAAACATTTGTGAAGTAGTAAAAACATTTATTCAGAATAGTCTGACATAAGTAAAACCATGTCTTCACAAATGGATTATACTGTCACCTACCTGATTAGGATTAGGACCTGATTAGGTATAAACAAAAGCACAGCCTAATGGGTTGCTCCTACTGGTGACCAGTACCCCGTGAAAACTTCCTTGAATTTTTTTTTGCCAATTGTCAAGGTGTTAGAACCGAACCTGCTGGAATTTGGTTTCTGTTTTTTTTTATCCCTTAAAACCACATTTTGGACACCTGACTTTCATACCTATAGAAGTTTGTTGTATATCCCCTTCCAAAACCCTAGACGATCATTTGAAATTCACTACGGAGTGTGGCAAAAACATCCTCCACTCTTCTGGGAAGGCTTCCTGCAAGAATTATGAATGTGTCTGTATAAATGTACGCCCTTTCACCTAAATTAGGTTTTTATGAGATCAGGTTCTAAAGATGTAACATAACAAGTAACATACCAGTGAACAATTAGGAGAATGATAAGATATTGACCTTATCATCCTCCTAATTATTCACTATGTTACTTGTCTAGTTCAGTCTCTACCCTCCCCTGAGGAAGCCAATACGGCGAAACGCCTCGGGAAAGAACTCTATTTTCTAATGTTTCTGTCTGTCTTTGGATATTTAACGATGTTGCATATGGAATCTTGACCTCATACTACAATGTGATTGATTATTGTTAGTTTAGTTGAGCTTTGTTTAGCTTAATATGTTTAATTACATATCTTATTAAAATTACAATATTTGCCTAAAAAAGCGGTTCTCTTTTTCCTCCTTCAATAATTGTTTGAATATTTAAAGCTTGGCTATTATTATAAGGCAAAAGTAAAAGGTCTTTTGGTCCCCATAACATATACATTTGTCCATATACTGTACATCTTGCAACTATCGGGTATTCGAATGGGCCTTCTCACACTTTGCTGCAGCACTGTGGAACATACTAGAGTGCTAATTACTCCATACTTGGGCGTATTTAAAAAAAAATAAAAATAGACGTTTAAAACCTTTTTTTACGATGTGTTTTTACATGTATTGTGTTTTGTGCAATGCTTTTAGGCTGTTATACAATACCACTTATTTTCATTGTGTGCTGTCCTGTACTGTTTTTATTATTTTTAGACCAATTTCCTCTTTCCTTTGGCTGTTTGCTGTGTCTTATTTGTCAGATCTGCCACAATACACATGCAGCTCTTTGATGTTACTGAAGTGGAAAGCGCAGCCATTAAACCATAGATACAAATATAAGGCACAGATCTATGGATAGCGTTGAAATAATTAGATCAAGTTCCTGTGGAGAGAATTTCTGTTAGAAGCATTTAGCGTCTTCGGGGACAGCTGTGTTCATAGCTGTCACACTTCAATATCTGTCCAGGAAATCTGACAGCACGAAGTCAGTTCTGGCCCTATTGAGGCTTTTATCCCTATTAACCAGAGCTGCTGTCTCTTTTTTTTTCTTTCTTGGCTGCTCTGTCTTACAATAGGCAGGGCTTTGTCCCAAGATTTGTCAGAAAGATGGATGGTTTGATGAATCACCACCACATTCCACCCACTGAAGTCTCATCTTCAATCATTTTGTGGCTTGCACTCTTTCCTTGTCACTCTGCACCTTGTCCGCCGTTGTGGCAAATAGTACATTTATCAAGGGCAGCCGGTGATCAAATGATCTCCTGTACCACTTACGAAAACTAAACTCTGTAAGAGAAAACACAGATTATTGGAGATCTGTAATAAATAGTGAATCAATATTAGATACTTTAATGCATAATATACATATCTGAAACTGACTTGGCATCAGACACTTGTAGGTGTTGGATACAAATCCATATTGGACAAACAATGGAGTAACAATCGTCCTAGTATGTAAATGCTATGGGGCCTGGGATTGAAAGGGCCCCAATAGGGAGACTGTAAAGGAGAGATAAACAATCAGACTTTCAGGATAGATGAATCTATGGGCCAGATTCTGCTAGGCAGCACCATGCATTTTATGTCATTTTAAAGTTCTTGCACTGACTTGCGCATTGGTGTGTATTACTTAGAATTTACTATTCATTTGCCCCACTGCGTCCTCCCTATTTGGACACAACAGCGTTCATTAATATCAATAATTTGATTATTCAGCATGGCGGATCACTAAATGACCTTGAGGTACTGGTATACAGATACTTACAGAAGCAAATCGTTGCTCAAAACAATCAAGAAAATTTCTTTTCGACAGAATCTAGAGGGATATATAGCCTTAGTCTGACCTCAGGAATATTGTAAGTCACAGATACCTCTCAAAGAAGCATTTGCATTGCATTTATATTGTCTTAGCAGTGTAGATTCATTACTGTCTGAAGTTCTGAAATTAACCTCGTATGCCAAAAAAAAAAAAAAAAACTTCTTCTACGAAACAGCTAAATAGCTGATAGCTTGTAATTCTATAAAAAGAAAGTCTAAAAAAGCTAAAATGTAAATAGCTTTTTATTATGGTTATAGAGTAGTAGTATGCAAAATAATGATTTTTATTGTACTTTATTATATAGTTAAGGGTATTGTTCTAACTGTTATTACATCTATACGTTTTATCCAAAGCTCTGGTCCCAAGTAGTGACCAATCCAAGCTGAAGGTTTCCTTGGTGCCTTTCCATGACTTGGGCATTATTCATGTTAGGATCAATAACACGTATTGTCAAAGCTGACACACTGCCACCTACAACAGAAAAAGTTATCCTGGGGGTTCTAATAAAAACATTGCTTTGGGGCCCCATGATTTGTAGTTACACTCATGCAAAGAAATACTCATTCAATGTGCAAGGTATATACATAACAATTATTAAGTCTAATTAGAGTTGTTATGTTTGGTAAAAAGGTCAGAGTATACATTTCATTGATTTTCTACGTGAATGTACAACAACCAATGTCTGGGAACACATTGGGAAAAGTAAAACATGAAATTTGGATGTCCTGTCAGGTATCAATTCTTGTAGCCATCTAACAGTTTGCTTCATTTTATAAATATTCCTATATCGGTTTGTAACTCTGTATGTACCTACCGGTTTCCAAATGCAATTCTAATACAACAAATTTGTAGTAAATAAAATAAAACTTTTCAAAAAAAAAATAGAGAGAGATTTGTGTTTCATAGAATTAAGTGTAAGTAACTGTATCTCTTATTATATACATTTTCTTTAATTATCAGACTTAAAAGTTGAATGCAGAACCTATCGCTTCCCTCCCTTTTATCACCCCTCCTCTGTAAAGGCCCTCTGATCTTTTTCCTAAAAAAACAGTGTTCACATACATTTTTGTTTTTATTCTTTTGGCTGGTCTGGTGACACGTCCTTTCTGTTCTTTTTTGGTGGCATCTGTGGGTGATCTGGTTTTTTTGGGCTGACCGATCTCTTGAATGTAAGTGGCATTTATGTGAAATCAGACTGTGATAGCACAACCACAGGGGTTTGGAAATGACAGGCTGATCCCATAAAACGGTGTTTCTTAAACTTTTTTACATGACAGATCCTTGAAATAATGTTTAGTTCTTCAGGGAACCCCTGCTATATCTATTATATCCACAGCTCAGAGTACATTAGTGTGGTGATCAGTAGGAAGAATGCCTCTTTTGAATTGTCAGTCAATGGAAAGGCTAGCACCCTTACAGCCAAAAAGATCATTGGTGTCTGTTAAACTGATACCTGGGAGTCACAAACTGCTCATAGTTCAAGGAACCCCCGGTAACCTCTAAAAGATCCCTAGGGTTTCAGAGAACCCTGGATGGGTAAATACTGCTATAAAAAGTATGTGAAATAGGGCTAGCCGTTAAGCGACCTGGAGTATAAAAATCACCAGTGTGGTATGTCTGCAGGGGACAAAACCACCTATAATGTATTTTTTACATGGGCCATAGAAATTAAAATCTTTTCAAAGTCAGGGTGAATTCCATCTTAGACTGCTCTCACTGAAAGATTTCCCTAACCTCCTGTCCAGATGACAACCATAACATTGTAGATTTCCTTTTGATTTTGGTACCAGTTGCAGTTGTTACTTGGGCTAAATTTAACTACTGGGGACACACAGTAGTTATACAGTGCTGAAATATTACACAGCCCTGTACAAAGTCCATAGTCATGTCACTGGCTGTCCCTCATATGAGCTCACAATCTAATGTCCCTACCATAGCCATATGTTTTTAATACAGTCTAGGGTCAACTTGGGGGGAAGCCAATTACCTTACTGCATGTTTAGGAATGTGGAAATAATACTGGAATACCCAGAGGAAACCGATGCAGAAATTTGGAGAAACTGCAAAGTCCATGCAGATAGTGTCCTGGGCGAGATTCAAACCTGGGACCCAGCGCTGCAGACTGGGCATTGACCAGTCTGGCCCAGGCAGTGGTAGGCCAGACCATGAAGAAGTTTGAATGTCTTGTTACAGCTCGCTTAGGGGTACTCTTAGTGATTTAGAATTTTTTTTGCCTAGATTGTCCTTGCTTTGGGAAGATGGGTCAAAGTTTTTGATGACAAGTACCAAAAAAGTGAAAGAAATTGAAATAGTAGGTATATTTGTTACTCTCAGCTAGGTTGGAAGAGCCAACAAGGGTTTGAAGTACACTCAATCTTTTAAAGTTTGGTTTGGTGAACCTTTATTGTGCTGTCAATATTAACATGTATGAGCCATTTTTTATTCAGCTTTAGTGTGCTTCATAACAATAAATGAAATTGGCAGCATATTACTTTATTGTGTCATTTAGAAGACTCCAGAGCCTCTGAGATCAATTGAAATTATGTAGGCTTTCTTGAGGATTACAAAGTGATGAATATGATGTAATTAGATGATCTGTCACTGGAGCATTATGTCGCATTAGGTAAGTGGCCATATTTTATGACTATAAACTAGAAGAAGTAAAAGTCTGTTTCCTAACGTTAATTGATTTTATTTTTATATCATCTGTGATTTATGGACCATTTGGGTTTATTATGTTCAGATGATTCATTTATGGAAATATACATTCTATGCTTTAGTCAATAATTTATGAGAATCGTTTTTTATGTAGAAAACAATCAAACTTTGTGCAGGTAAACAAGACCTAAAGTCACACTCCATGCAGATGTAAAGTACACAAATAATGATGTTTTGTGTTTATTATTATATCATTGCTTGCATTTTTAATGTAGTGTAAGTTCCTGATTTTCACTTGGTATCAAGCTCAAAAAATCCCTTCTGCTGCAGAGTTAAGACCAAAGCCAATGGGTAGTTCTCATATGCTAACAAGAAAAATAAGATAAAGATAAAAAAAAATAAAGCCAAGTAACAGAGAGAAGCCAATCATCCTTCTGCTTTTCCCTTTTCTCTCCAATCATAGACTGGGGGAAGGACAAGACCTGTAAGTGTTAAGACTAATGCACACCGGTAGTAAGGTTTCAGTGTGTTTACAGCTTTCTCATGGCAGGAAATTCTGACGCTCGGGTAAATGCTACATATAGCGTCTCCTTGTGGCAGTTCTAAAGGAAATAAATAGGGGCTGAAGTGAGCAGTTCTTTTTGAACCAACAGTTCAAGTGCTTGAGCAAGGTGCCAGCTGCAATGAAGAGCAGGCTTCCTATACCCCTTTCAGACTTGGGGTCAAGAATTGCACGGTTAACTGCTTTTAACTGCCCCTATTCGATGACTGTGCTTTTTTTTTAGTGCCAATGCATTTGACAACTGCATTGTTGTGTGTTAGAGTCTGATTGTGGTGTGATTCTTCCTCTTGAGAAGGAAAAGTAACAAAGCAGTCAGACTTAACTTGCAATTTTTGGGAGCCATGCAGAGATCCCCCACACCTCCTGCAATGTGTATTCATATGGTTACTAATTGCTCCCATTAAAAGTAGTTGTTAGGAATTGCAGTCAAACACAAGTCTGAAATGGCCCTGAACTGCATTAAAGCAAAATCAGGTCCCCTACCCAGCCAGACTGAGTTATGCTGCAGTGCAACATTGTGTAAATCTTAGGATCAGATGAACAAAAATCCAAATTGGTCCCAAACATGGACCTCGTGTAGGAATTTTATTTGTATATTTTGCTTAGATTTAGCTCTAATGGACATAAATTCTGAACAGCTAAATCTGTGAACTTCAGATGAGTTTTTATATTAAAACATCCCACAAACATACCAAACAGGTATACAACGGGGAAGAAACAATCCAAAGGGATTACATAGTAATGGGGACATCAATAAACAATACAGCACATTATACATTTATCTGGTATGGAGAAAAGGCACTTCACTTTGCCTATGAATTTACACACCAGGGGACGTCCAGCCCTCGTAACATTTTCTACTATGCATGCCTTACAAGAAGTTACCCTTGTTAACCAGCTTGTGTCTGGTAAGAGCATTACCTATACAGTAGGATGGTGGCACATACCAATATTCACTCGTCATGGACCCATGGAGTAATCTTAGACCCGAAAGTTAGGGGAAGGGAAGGACATAGGGACATACAGCAAAAACAACTGAGCCCAATCAGACAAAGGGATGGAAAAACAGGGATGAGGGTGAGGGTTTGGTGGAGGCGTTATGCCTGGTGGATGATCTTATTCTTTATTATTAAATTATTATTAAACAGGATGTATATAGCTCCAACATATATATTCTTATTTTTCATCACTATTTCAAGTACAGTGGGCAAGTGCTCATGGAAACCTTTGGCTAGAACTGACGTTGCCTAATTCATGGTTTTCAATGCATTCTTCTTTTCTCAATCTGAATGACCAGTAGGGACCTACAAGGGGATGGAGTCAGGAATTTTTGGCCTGTATCTTCCCAGGTTTAGGAACTGGTGTTCCCAGAACTAGCAGCAAAGCATTTTTAAGTAGTGGGTAGCTGGTACTCCCTTTATATGTATTGATAATGCTTTGTACAGGTAGGCTGAGTACCCTTTGCCTAAAGCCTTGTTCGAGTTTTTAGTTTTTCTGAAATAAGTTTAGGAAAATAAAAAAATACTGTTCAACTTTTTTTTATTTTTTTGCCAGATGTGCCAATAATGAAAGATAGAGACCAGAAATGAGAAATACCAAAGGTTGGGTTAGACATATATAAAATCGAATTTGAAGATTGTGTTGTATAGAGACTATACTGTTTAAATATGATTTGTTGGAAAACGAATACTGTATGACACATTTTATGTTTGCTTGTTTATTTGTATGATTAAAATGAAAACTAGTAAATAAATTGAAACAGATGTACCAGTTTTCTCTGTCCAACAGCTGCTGTCTTTAATTTTCTGATTTTTTAAAATTTTTTTTTACATTTCCTAAATTGTAAGCTCTTCGGTTCAGGGTTCTCTCTTCCCCCTCCTGTGATACTGTCTGTATCTGTCTGTCTTTTGCAGCCCCAGTAATTTAATGTACAGCGCTGCGTAATATGTTGGCGCTGTATGAATCCTGTTTAATATTAATAATATTATCTACTTTATTTTTATTCAGTATTTTTTTAATTAGTTTTACTCATTTTTTTAGCTCAGCAGCTCAGAGGTTGCAGATAAAAGATTTAACAAGGGCTTTTTAAATTTTGCTGAATGATTGGAGAGGACTTTTTCCCCCCAGAGAACATTTGCAGTTTATTGATTTTTACTTGTTGTCTTGAGTGGGTCTTCACCATTATAATATAACATCAGTTATTGATGGCAAAACTCAGACGCATCTTTAAGTGAGTGAATTATGTAGATCACCAATAATTGAAGAAGAGATTTGTGGTGGATTATTACAAAGGTCACTGCGGTAGGGGGTACTCATGGGGACCATGTTAATTAGTGACCTTCTGTTTTAGAACAATGGACGTTTTTATTTTAATGAGAATGTAAGGAAGACAAAACAATAAATGTAATAAAATATGTAAGATGGATTAACACAGAACATTTCTTACATGTGCTCATGGAATGAAAAACACTGTGCTAAGCTTTATATCTGAGAACAGTACGGTTTAAACTAGTGGACGCCAAACTTTTTTGTACCGCAACTTTTTTTTCCTCCAGACCACATCCCAAGCTCCCCCAAACATACACAACAACTTATACACACCTTATTCTTGGTATTTTGGTCTACTGCAAATTCCGTAACACTGACTTCCAATCTAATATTTTAAACATTGGTATGTATTTCACAGCTGACATGTGAAAACATCAAATGAATCCCCCTTTCGTTTCTGGTAGCCAGGTAAATATACAATTTAAAGTGAAATTTTATCTAGAAACTAAACCATTCCAACCAGCCAGATCCTTTATCGCCTGATCATAATTTTTTAATTGCATTCACATGGTATTGCTCTAGCAGACATATTCATCAAATCTTCTTCCTAGGTACCTCCTGTACCTTTCTGAAATAAAGACCTGCCTAGTCGCTAAGTTTCAAAGCATTAAATCTTATGTTAACAAAAATATGCCTGCTTTAGAAGAGGGGCCAATATGTGCAAGATAGGAGTACAGAGGGTAGGATGCTGGGCAGTATGTGCAAGGAGAGGCATGTGAGGGGTATTAGATTGGGCAATATGTGTAAGAGAGGAGTACAGAGGGTAGGATGCTGGGCGGAATGTGCAAGGAGAGGCGTGTGAGGGGTATTAGATTGGGCAATATGTGTAAGAGAGGAGTACAGGGGGTAGGAAATTGGGCATTATTTGCAGGAGAGGCATATGAAAAGTGTGGCATTAATCAGTAAGTGCAGGAAGGGAGTGTGGAGGGTATAATGTTGGTCAGTAGGGTCACCAAAAGAAATATGACAAAAAATGAATGAAATGAAAATTATGGAGCCATCAAATCCAAGCCAAAAGGCTGCAAAAAATTACATTTTTTGGTTTTCGGTTGTGTTTTACCCTTCGAAGCCCATTTACACTATACTTTGTCAATGTCATCAGTCTTCCATGTAACTCACTAGAGAGATTTCCAAACAGATTCATAATTAATAAGTGGTCAGGGAAAAATTTAATTTGGTTGCAGTTAGACTTTAGAGTGACCAAAGGATGAAATGATGACTCAAGCTATAACCTTGTAATAAATCTTTCTCACTGCCCCTGTTTAACATTTCCCTATCATGTTACAGAATTGCCCCCAGTTATTTTCTGTCTACTCCTCTGCAAAAAAAAATAAAAAATAAATTGACTGCACCCAAGCCTCACAGTAATAAATCGGATGCTAGGAAGCCATTAGGGTACATCCAGACATTGAGCCTGATTTATTAAAGCTTTCCAAGGCTGGAGAGAATACACTTTAATCAATGAAGCTGGGTGATCCAACAAATCTGGATTGGATTTCCTAAAAGTCATTTGCCATTTGTTAGCAGCTGTTTTCCTGGACCAGATCTATTTCAGGTTTGCTGGATCACCCAGCTTCACTAATGAAAATTTATCCTCTCCAGCATTTGATAGCTTTAATAAATCAGGCCCTTTGTTCTAGAATGTCAGGTAGGTAATGTATTTCTGTAACAACAAAAATTTTGATTTGCTGGACTTCTGGCTTCACCTCCAGTGTGATTAAAAAACAAAACACTGTTTTTGGTCTTGTGATCCTGACCTGAAGCTTTTCAAACATCTTCCAGTAGTGCTCTTTCATGGAAATGTGGAAATCCTTCCAATCTGCTAATCTAAGAGACAAAATGTTTTAACTGATGTAACTGCTGCAAACAGTGGGCATTGGTGGCATGGGCACCAAGATAAATACTAACCCTTTACTTTGCAGCCACATCATTTGCAGGCCTGAATCTAACATTTTAAAAATTTGGCAGTATTATGCAAACTAATTCAATTTTTAGATCCATGTTTTCAGCTGTTTTTTTTTTTTTTGAGAATCAACCTATTTCCATGGGAAAAGTTGGGCCAACTCTTGGTTGGGAGCCAGGCCTGCTACAGTGTCTATTTTTGGACACCCTTCTTCTTGCCGGTCTTCTGTGCCAGTCATTACTGTTTATACACCAATCCACCTAGAGTAAATACAGTTTTTGCAATTTAGTGGCAAAGTCTGCAGAGCAGCTGAGGCCGAATCAATTCCCTCAACAACCGACATCCATAGGGGAAAAATTCACATTAACCAACAACTGTTGCTTTGTTAGTTTGCGCGTTACACGGCCCACAGGCTATAAAGCTGTCTTTTCGGTGCCAGTTGCCACAGGGAATTATTCACTCCTGCCAAAATCCTCTATACCAACTTCGCCTAAAGGAAAATGAGATCAGCTCTCGATCCTTCATGCTTCCCACAGATCCGTCCTTAACCGTAATTTGTCCAGTGACCATTAATCTCCCATGTCTGTTTCTCTGCGTTGAAGAATTCATTAAACCATTTTTTGTTTTGGCTGCATCCTGTTGGATCATTTGCCAATTGTTCAGGCAGTGTCTATCTATAATTAATTAAATAATTTTACATTTTTCCAACTGAATCTGTGCCGAACTCTTCAATTACGCATTCAACATGTTCTTTGTTCTTCGTCAGTGGCTGTTTTTATTTGTTTAATTAGGCATTTTTTATATCAGTTGTCATAGTGACAAGAGTGAATTCTGACTTTTTCTTCAATGCATTTGAGATTTAGGAGATGACTTTTGAAATGTAACCGCTTATCATAAAGAATTTAAAAAAAAAAATACATATCAGGCCTATAGCATTACATATTACTTTGTATGTTTTTGATGAGGATTAGCAAAAAATAGTCTACTTTAGTTTGCTTTAAAGTGGATTTGAACCAAAAAAAAAAAATCTTATTCGCCTTTACTTCTGCAAAACCTCTGAGGCTGTCCGCGTTTGGGTTCCACACTGTCCCGTAATCCCAGGGTGGAGTAAGCGATGGGTGCCGCTATCTTCCTTGTTCTTTCTTTCTTCTTCTGGCTACGTCAGCCCATCTTGCACTGCACAGGCGCGAGATTGGGTGATGTAGCTTGCTGTAAACGGGGAAAAAAAGAGTACCGATTTCGCTGCACATGCACGCATCCCCATTATAGATAAAAGCTTCTTCTGCTCAGTCTTGGGCATGAGCAGAAAAAGCAGCCAGAAGCTTTCTGGGATGCGTGACAGGAGTATCCCCAGGGGCTCTGCGCTCCCATTCTGTTTTACCGTTGTGGCTTCACTTTTTTTTGGGTCCCTCTACTTTTTTTATGTAAAGTAAAAACTTTGATGATAGATCCGCTTGAATTTAGGCTACTGGAAAGTTCACTGATTTGTATCAGACCTCATCTTTGTTTGACAATGGCTATACGATATTGTTGCTGTCAGTTATCTAGACAGTCACTCCAAGGGCTTATAATTGCCTTAGGGTACGTACACGCGTGCAATAATTGTCGTTAGAAAACGAACGGTTAACAACCGATCAGTGATTATTCACGATTATTTTGAACGATCGTATTGTGCACAACTCTGTACATGCTGAAACGATATGATCGTTCAAATATATTCTACCAATAATGTACATACACTCGAACCATGCAGGAAGTGACGTGTATAGGAGAAAGTGTATCACAGAACAATCCACGATCACTGAACGTTGTTCGTTTCCAGCGACATTCCTCGTTCATCGGCATCGTTGGCCAATTGTTAACTTTTTTTGTTAATTATCAGAGGATCGGTCGTTAGTCGTTCGTTTCCAATGATAATTATTGCTTGTGTGTTCGTGTCCTTTGACTTGACATCATCTATTGGAAGATTTCTCCTTGCATATTGTTCTAGGGGTTTTAAAACTTTGAATTTCAGCGTCACCAGTACAATAGGAGAGATGAATATTTCTAATGAGGTCTAAGACAAAGGGTATAACCCTTCTTCTTTCTAGCTGAAATAGTTCCCGATTGTGTTGCAACCATTTTTTTTTTTTTTTTATTAAACATTCGTACACATTCGTACACATTTTTACCTTTATATACTTCTTATGTGAATTATGGTACAAAATGCTGCTTTCTGATTGACAAAATGATCATTGGTTTAGCCTCCATGTACTGGGTGGGGAACCTGTAAGCTTTTGCACTGACTACTCAGTCCAGGAGAATTTTAAGATGTTTACTGCATAAAATGATTTAATGTTGTTGATTTGCATTAGTGATCTGTTGTTCAGGATTGGTTTTAGTGCAGGATTTTAATGAATGCATGTGCATTTTTCAAAGATTAACCTGAGCTGAATGGGATTTATGTGCCATTCTCACATTGATTCCTGCCCACCTTCAGGAGTTGCTCTTTCAGTTAATGATATCTCCATCATCCATTCATATCGTGGGCTGTTCTTAAAGAAGATTTCATCAGAGAAAATTGTCATTTCACTATCATCATACCGAACATTATTAAAGTTTTTAACTCCAGAAAACTATTTTAATTCAGTGCTGCTGATCAGTGATCAATGTGTGAATGATACTGGAGAAAAGGTTAAGATGAAATCACAAGTAATATTATATTGCACACAAGCTACAAGAAGAAACTCGTAGGTTACATCTGAATGATATTTAAGTTGCTAAATTTCTATTTTCATGAATCAATTTCTCTCTTTGTTGGATTTTAGTTCTGCAGCTTCTGATGGCCACAGTGCAACAGTGCACAACGATCATTGAAATTGTCATTGAATGAAAAATGTTATTTTTAAATGCATGAATAATTACTACACTATAGCAAACACATTACTTGCACCCAACCCACCTCCTGTGCTGCTTGTGGTTCATATCTGTTCCTATCCCAAGCCACAAGTACTTGGATCTGCAACCAGACTCTAAAGGCCATTTTTTACCTTTAAACGGCATGCCTTAGACTCAACCACGGTGCTGGTATTGAAGTGAATTGAAGTGGCCGACCAACCTGCAACTGTGATGCAGTTTGCCACTTCTCGGTGCACAGCAGCAGTTTGTGTCTGGGAGCAACCCACTGAGCAGGTTTTCACCACAAGTATGAAAGGGCCTAACTTGCCAGGCTCCATTGTAAAAACCTATCACTTTCATGGAAGTCTTTGCCACTCCAGATGAAATACATTGTCCACCAAAGGTGCAGACCAACATCTGGGATCCACTTCCTCTCCACATCTCCGATTCCACACAGTAAGAAGCACTTGCTTAATTAATTAATTTTGTTAAGCAGCTAGCATGTTCTTTCTCTTGTTAAAGCAATTTTATAAAGGAAGTAGAATGCCTTACAATCAACAATCTTCCTAGCCAAATCAATCAGCCAAAGATCTTCCAGTGACTTTTTGCCACTAAGCACCACAAATCTCAGAGGTTAGTACTCTGGCCGTTGCATCATTGGGTCCAAGGTTCGAATCTCGGCCAGGACACTATCTGCATGGAGTTTGCAGGATCTCCCCATGTTTGTGTGGGTTTCCTCCCACATTCCAATAACTTGCAGTTAGGTTAATTGGCTTCTCCCCAAAAAAAATGTCCTTAGGCTGTATAAAAGACATATGACTATGATAGGGACAATAGATTGTGAGCCGCTTTGAGGGACAGGTAGTAACATGACTATGGGCTTTGTATAGCGCTGCACAATATGTTGGCGCTTTATAAATACTGTGTAATAATAATATATATGTATCTTTATTCTAGAGACTTTGACACAATGAGTCTTGAACCTGCATATTGCCACTGCAGCGTTCATTTGTTTAATACCCTAATTTCCAGATTTAATACCCGTTGAAAATAAATTATTAGGAAAAAACAAATTTAAACATTTGCCAGCACATTGTGAAACATATAGCAGGCATTTAAAGCAGAATATCAAAAAAAAAGCTTTATATTAGGTATGCAAATTAGTTGTATAGTTATTGTGAAGTTACCCAGTGCATGCTAAACTTTGCCTGACTATTCAGACAACGATGATCTGGTCACGAAAAGTTTATGCCCAACATTTTCAAATTTGAATCAGGCGTACTCCTTAATTAGTGAAGGGCCTCCTGTGTTAAATATGTGTAATTTTTTAGCAGTAATTTGAATGCACACTTAAAGTGATTGAACATTTTGACTTTTTGAAGGCATCCATATATCTGACATGGCAGTTAACGCTATTCATATTTCATAGTCACGTCATAAAAGGCTGCATTTTCTCTTTTTAAAGCTCCATGCTTTGCTGCTCTTGTATTAGAATTATGCACAGAGAATTCTTATGGCTTATTAGGCTTTAAATATTTGCAGGCTCCGTGATTGGCGAGGACAAGTTCTACCACACTGTCGTCCCTTAAATTAACCTGAAAAATTGTGTTTATGCCTTTTCATGGGACGGCCGTCACATTAGCCTTCCGTTGATGAGCTTTTTAGTTTTCTATTTAATTGCTTGAAAGTTATGTCTGCCTGGTTTCATTTGAATTAATAAATTGGGCAAAAAAAAAAAGCCTTTGAGGATTCTGTTTTAAAGTTCAAAAAGAGCGCACTTGTGTGTCCTGCATAATTATTTGCTTTAAAGAATAGATTGGTTAGAAAGCGAAAAATCTGGTGTGATTGCTACATGTGTATTTATTAAATATATATATACAATTTAATTAACTCTAATGTAGAATCCCTCCTTCATTTGTGTAATTAATCCTAGTAGTTATCTTGTATAAAAATGAAAGCCCCCAGCATGGTGGTACTTAGTTGGAAGCATGTGTGAATATTTAAAATCTAAGCACATTTATATTGTCCATTTTACTTAAATTAATGTGTTAAAAAAAGATAGTACCTAAAGAGACCCTGTCACTCTTTGATAAAGATATTAAGTATTTAAAGTTCCCGTTACTCACTTCTCCAGCAGGCTGTGTCTGTTACTTCTCTTTTGTCCATATCTGCGGCCTTTTAGGCTCCTACAGGCATTCAACACTTTTGGGATTGTCAGATTCTTGTCTCCACCTGCTATGGTTTTATCTCCCTATGTCACCCCTGGTTTGGAAGAAGCCACAACACTTCAACATTCAACACTCTTGGAAGTGCTAAAGAGACTGAGGCTCTCAGGGCTGAAGTCCTTCAATGGCGGGAAGGTAGGTGACACCAGTCCATAGAGGTGAATACAGTGGCACTGTTTGTAGCATGATTGAGTAGTGCTGAAAAAAGGCAATTGTGGGTGGCAGGGAACTACCCTGAAAGGGCCACACTACTGCTTTACCCTGCATAGACAAAACACAGGTCATGAAACTCACTCACGGACTTGGCTTTGATGGTTGATGCTGCCAAACTGCCACGCCTAACAGTTGTGTCATGTCTCCCATGGTTCAACCTTTTTTCTAGGTCCATAAAGTAGAAATAAACCAAGAATTAGAATGACATCCTTCAAGCAGACAGCCTATTTATTTTTAACTGAATGAAATCAATGCACAAAGTAATTATCCCATTTCTCTTCTCGCCCAGACCTAAAATAACCCCCTTTGTGGATTTATACTTGCCAAGACCCAGTGACCATGACTTTATGCCTGCATAGTAAAGTTCCATTGAGTGGGTAGAGTAATCATCTACTATCTAAATATCTGTTTAGTGAAAGTCTATAGTGCTTTACTGTGAAGGTATCATTCTATGAAATAAAAGTGAAGAACCTCCGGCTGTGACGATTTCTGTGGAGGTTTAGGATGCTGTGCTTTGGGTCAGGGAGGGAGTGAAAACAAAACTGTACTGGGCTTGAAATCTTTCCTGCATAATCTTAACAACAATCCATCACTGACCTTAGTAGCTGCAGGTATTGTGGAGTAATTTATCTTCTGGTGATAGATTTTATTAGATTGTGGCTGATTTTAAGGTTTTTTTTTAATGTTTTCCAAAAAATAGAAATACTTTAATGTTTTTTATATGGACACAGGTGCATCCTCCAGAAAGACATAAATTGTAGGCCCTGTGTTTTTATCCTGATGCGTGCACTTTGCGGTTTACAAAGTTAAATGACAAGGTTAAAATATAAATAAATAAATAAATAAACCATCAACATCAAGCTGTTTTTTGTACATGTGAGCACTGTTGATCCAGAGAAAAGCATAACAAAACCACAGTGAGCCTGCTTCAATTTATCCTCCCAGTGGGGAAGAATAATTCCTTCCTTGTCAATCACAGCAACTAATTCTTGAATTTAACAACTTTTATGATGAAGTCTCAAGACTTCTAGAAAAAGTAAGGCATTCAATTCACTTTACATACATTTATATTGTTGACAATTTCCACCTACATTGATGGAGAGTTTGAAATGCAACCAATTTACACGATGCTTAATTTATACATCATACGATTCTGTGCATTATGTAATAAAGGCTTTAAAGTAGAGTCATCAGGCAAAATGTATATAGGAAATATAGAGATTAATAGAACCCAATAGATTTTACAATTTTATTAGAGTAGTTGTTTCAACCAGTGCAGAAATCATCAGTTTGACATCAAAATATATTTACCTCTTTCTGACTTGCATTTGACCTACTTGAAGTGAATTTTGCATTCCTATAGGTATCTAATGGAAAACACAAAACCCATCTGATGCAAATGAAAGACAATTGATGCATAGATTGTTGTCTTGCAGATTTTTTTCCTTTGCTAAACCTTTGTTTGTATGAGTACTACTTGGCTCAAGAAAGGTTTAGAGCCCCGAAAAGTTGTCCTGAAAATGTAATGATTAGTGCTAATTTAAAGTCTTGATACTCCAGAAATGTTCTGTGAGGGATTTTTAGCAGGAGATCCTTCATGAACTCAATACCTCTATAATTTTTTTGGCTTTGTGAAGAGCAGTAGTATTGCAAAAGGTGCTAAGTGTTGAAGAGGTATATTTAGGAGGGCCAGGTCCGTTAAAATACCCAAGGCTTCTGTGCAATCTCAGCTCAAGGCACAGCAGGCACGTTTCTAATATTTAGGAAGACTTAGGCACACAAGGATTGCGTTTCAGGGTGCTGGTTGGGTAAAATTACCGTTTGCCATGTTACTTATAATTTTAGGTTTCACGTTAAATGCAGTTTATGACCTAGTGTGGGTGCTGCTACAGTATTGTACACAATTCAGTGGTGTCCAGAAGTAAAAAACTTTTTCTGGAACTTCCCATTCTGGGCAACCAGGATTGCAATTCCAAGGATTAAATTCAACCCACTGGCTGTGGTCCTCCATGTCCCATCCTGCCAACTATATTCTTTATTCCCCAATGGAAAATTTGTGGGACTTTAATGGAGCGACACAAATATTGTCAAGCAAAAACTTTAGTTTCACTAAAACCATATAAACTTTATTTACAAGATTATTTGCCATGGGTGCGATCCTATTGTTTAGCTATTTGTCCCACATGTAAAATCTCTTTATGGTTGCTATCTAAGAGAAGGTGGACCAATTGTACTTTAGTTTCAACAAAACAGGTAAGAGGTTAAACAGCAGTGGTACTCTAAAGTTAATATATTTTCCTACCTTTAGCTTTTAACTTTTAACTCTAGCATGACTTCTAGGTTTCCTGGCTGATATTAGCAGTGATAACACAAACCATAGTCAGTGATCTTTTTTTTTTGTTCCCAAGCCTCATGTGATGGAATCCCATTAGCTATCGATTGGGGATTTATGTAATGCTGTGTCTTAGCATCTGTTGGCTGTGATTCGATCGGCACACTTGTGTTCAGAACACCGGTCACCCAGTGTGGCGGTTATATTTCTGCAATCCTCGCCTGAGTTCCCGTGCTGAGTTGTGAAGATGGAAGCGTGCTGTGCAACTGGAGAATCATTTCTGCCCTCAGCAGGATAGGTGCCAGGTGGTGACCAGCTGGGGCGCATGACTTTGAAGCTTCTATATGGTGTATGTAAAACATAGGGGACCACTTTTAAAAAATTGTATTTTGGTAACTGTATGGGATTGGTAGATACAAAACATTAAAAATAATGAAAGGTCCATCCATAGAACTAAAAATCACCTTTTTCGGTCCATTCTTGTGAGTTGTCAGCCCATTCAAAACTAACAGGCTAGAATTCAATCCTCTGGGTAATTTTTTTTTCAGAAATGGACAGGCAATGTCCCTTCTATGATAATGTTTCTTACCTGCCAGATTGCGGTCCAGCTGTTGAATTTTGCTGAATTGCACAGGAAAAGTTCAGCATTTAAAGCTTGGGATACCCAGCAATCCCAGCTTCCTTTGTGCATTCCTGGAATAAATGAACTCATCCCTGCCTGGTCAGTCAAGATGGTCAAAGTTCATTTTCGGGAAGAGAAGAATGGCGCCACCCTAAACAGAATGGAGGTGAGTATTGCGGGTTTATATTGCTTTAATTCAACAGGCTGAAAAATAACACAACACATGTCCTTTGCTCAAAAAGTACATTGTGATTTCAGCCTTACTCATTCATTTTCCATTTCCTCCCATTGTTAGAAAAAAAAAATGTTTGGATCTAAGATATAGTTATAGAAATATAATACAAAGTAAAAATATTTTTTTGATTGGTAGTTACATTTGTTATTTTTATTGGTTCTGAGCCTGTTTCATATTATAACTTTAAATATTTTTTGCATGGGTTTTACCTATTTTGGGTTGAAACAGCTGACGATAGTTAAAGAAGGGTCAGTTTATGTTCCTAAATTAAACAACTTTGCTCATTTTGTTGCCAGCTGTCTTGGTCTGGGTGGGGGTGATGTTTTATTTATTTATTTGTATAATTAATGTAGTTTGGAAACCAGTAGGTAATATAGATTATCACTAATGAGGTACTCCTATCATTAGTGGTCTTCGTAATTTAGTCGACCTTTCCTAATGAAGGAAAAAAAAATGCATCTGCGGGTGAGACGGACTACTGTGCAGCACTCCTGTAGAGGCTCAGTGGCCCCTGACAAAACAGAATCATTCCTAAAGATTATTTTGACATTTCCTAGGATTAAATCTGATGGATTCAAACTTGTGATCATTTAGGACAGCCAGTATAGTTTGAAGCTAAACTGCTAAATACATGGAAAATATATATAGGGCAGCTACCTGCCTGCCAAAAAATTTGTATTTCTGTCCACTCAGTCCAGAACTTTATACATTTCTCCCACATAGTACAGCCCTGCCTGGCAGGGAAAAGACCTGAATCTTCTCTGTTGAGTAACACTCCCAGGTCATGTCCCTCCCCCAGCCTGTGATTGGACAGTAAAAGCAATGAGCAGTACGGTGGCTCAGAGGTTAGCATTCTGGAGAGCTAGGTCTGAGGTTCGAATCTCGACCAGGACACTATCTTCATGGAGTTTGCATGTTCTCTCCGTGTTTGCGCGGGTTTCCGCTGAGTACTCCAGTTTCCTTCCACATCCCAAAAAAGACAGGTAGGTTAGTTGGCTTTCACACACTTATGACCTATGGAAACTCCTTAGAGAGACTTAGTGAAATTACTTTAGACTTTGTACTTGTACTGTGACAGCACTATATAATTACAAGATATATAATAATAGATAATAATAATACTAATAATGACCCCATCTCTCTATGACTCCGCTCTTTCTCTCTCCCTATCCCTGTTTCTTGTAAATACTCAAAAACTGCAACTTCAGTAAGATTGTCTGCTTTTATACCTTGTCCTTTCCTAGTTTTACTGTATAGGTGTTTGCATTTGAAAACATATATTTATTAATATATTTATAAATATAAATCGGCATTCATTTATCTACCTGAACTAAATCTTTATATAAAAAACTGGCTTATGTGAATAGGCTTTACGCATTTCTTGTGCTTATCTGATATAATTTGACTTTTGGGACAAAACCTATCACTGGTAAGGGAAATTTAAGAAGAATCATAAGCCCAAGTTATGCTCATTGCAAACCACACATCAAAATAATCAGTGGGGGGGCGTGGCCTAGCCGGCGAGCGTGATGGACGTGTGATCCAGGAGCTCCGCGGACGCCGGCCACAATCCAGCATAAATCGGGCAAATACTTACCCATCCATGGGCAAACAAAAGAGGGTTAAGGTGGGGAGGTTTCCCCCGACCCCAGCACCGCTTCCAGACGCCGCACAGCCCTCCATTAGGGCGTACATTCGGGATCCTTCGCCGGCATCCTCTGCATCAGTCAAGATGGCGCCGGCTCCTTCCCCGCACACATGGAGGCGGGAGGAGAGCTCACTGATGCTGGATCCGGAGGATGGGGATGCACATCCACAGGTACTGCTGCCAGCCTTATTATTATTATTATTATTATTAATAATAATAATAATAATAATGCTGAAAATAAACAGACAAGTCACCATAACCTGTATCTTATAGGAATACTCATCATTCACCATGCCCACCATTCAGTAAGCCGTCATGGCACAATCTGCAAAATACATTTTATTTTCTTTAATGGCTAGCTGGCTGTTTTTGCCCTGTGTCAACGGCACATTGTCCTGGAGCCAGAATCTTAGTCCAGGAAGTAGAAATTAACCCTGGATGGTGGTATATGTCTGTATAAACGACTAGTAGATTATTGTGGGTAAACCTGGGTAATACAGCAAATCTGGAATGGTTGAAAACATTTGCCAAATAATAGTAAATGATTTGAGGAAACCCAAGGTTTGCTGGGTCTCCCAGGTTTACCAGTCTTGGGAGTTTTAATAAAACGGGCCCGTTTACTAAAGGAGTACTGTTATCTTTGTGTCTATTCTCATACACAGAAGTGTTACATTTTGTTTTTTATAATTCCATTTAGTGTATCTGATGTTTGATGTATTTTATATTGTGTGGACTTTTTTCTTAAGGTTACATTATTTGCAGATTGGTTAGTACCTTCGCTTCATTTATACCACAAAATGTCCTTTCAGTAATGATATTGCGCCAACTTCGGTGCCAACTTTCCTCTTGACCACATCTGTCACTTAGTCTAAAACACTATTCCTCAATTCATTTGAAAAGCAGCAATCCTTCCAACAATTTATTTAGGCTTTTTTTTTTTTTAGAATCAGTTTTCTCCCATTTACAAGTCAATATTACTTCTCTTAGCAGTTATTTATACGGCAATTTCAACTAAAACATTTTATTGCCACTTTAGATGGAAGACGGCATATTGATTGCTGCGTTGGCTTTGATTAATTTGCCTGATGTTGCGGAATACTGTGAAATGCATGTAAATCACTCACTGTGCTGAGTCGGGGGAAAATAGTTTACATATTAAGCGTGCTGCCCTCTTGAAAGTTTCATTGTTTGAAGAAGTGCACATCATTCATACACTTCATAGGGATTATTTATATCTTCGTATGCAGAAACCCAGTGCTTGGGCTATGCTAATGTTATTTACACTGTTGGTATTTTTCTTTATTCCTTTTTATGTTTCTCATGTATTAAAAGAATTTGTTCAGTAAGCAATGCGGCTTTGGCATTTGCTGTGCAAGTTTGATAAAACTTTTTTTTTTTACAGGTAAAGATTTAGTATTAGGTTAAGAAAAGTTATATTAAGTTTCAATTTGTTTTAGTTTTGAAAAAACTTTGGACTTCTTTTAGGGTCTATTTACACTTGTGGGTCTGTTACCACATTGAGCAGCAAGGTTGGTTCAGAGCTTAGCTCTCTCGTAACGCTAGGTCACAGGTTTGAATCTCAGCCACGACACTATCTACATGGGGTTTGTACTTTCTCTCCGTATTTGCATGGGTTTCCTTGTACATCCCAAAAACATGCAGTTTGGTCAAAATTGTTTATGGACTGTGCAAATGGCATGAGACTATGGTAGGGACATTAGTTTTTGAGTCCCATTAAAGGACAGCTAGGGATATGACTATAAACTATTTATATGTTATTATTAATTATTATTATTAAACAGGATTTATTTAGCGCCAACATATTACCCAGGGCTGTACATTAAATAAGGATTGCAAATGACAGACTTATACAGACAGTGATACAGGAGGAGAGAACCCTGCCTCGAAGAGCTTACAATCTAGTAGATATATAGATATATGTTGGCCCTATATAAATGCAAAATTATAATAAAAATAATAATCACTCCTGCTATTTGTTTTACTGTCACTGAAACAATCAGAAAAGATTGCTTCCAGGGACATAATTCTAGTGTATGCACATGGCTAATATAACTGTATAGAGTGCAGTGCAGGTTCCACTGTAGCCTCTGTTTATTACTGTAATTATAAAATACATTTACAGTATTAAAAAAAAAACATTTACAGAAATTCAGAAAACTACACTATGTATTTCTCTGCCCAGAACAGTAAACACATATAGATTGACTCAGTAAAAGCTTTATACATCCTTATAAAATATATATTAAAAAAAATGTTTTTAAAATTGCCATTGCATACTGATACAGCTAAGTTTGGTCTGGACCTCTAGACATCCGTGAACTCCGGGCACTAAAGGGTTTATCTGCATATGTAATGAGACGCTTAAATTTCATTTGTCTCTTTACTTTTCATCTTTTTTCCCTCTCTGTTACTATTTTATTATTGGAATTTTTGTGCTATATTGATATGATCTTGATGGCTTTGTGCCAATATTAACAGACACTGTACAAGATAAAGGATCTCCGTTAAACAGATCTGTTGTTATTGTTTCAGGACTAATAAAAGTAGAGGGTCTGGGGAAAGTTCTTTGTCTCAGGGAATATGAATCACAGTGGCTGTCCTACACGTTCCGTCAACACAAGCAATCATCTACCTTAATCCATAACTCATGAACTCCTCGTGAATAATGTTCATGCATAATGCTGTTAATCTTTATGAATGCCAATGAATTCTTAATCTGAATTTTCTCCTTGAAAGATGAGTTTTAAATCTTTGCCCTGTATATTAATGGCTTTTAATAACTATCGCTTAAAGGGGAAATGCTATTAGACAAAATTGCATGGTAATCCTTCATAACATCGGATTTCTGTGCTTTTGGCTTTTTGTATATATCGGGTTCAGGAAGGTAAAGGGATGTAGGTTAAATATCTCTCTTGGCACATAGAATATTCTTTGCTAACTATAGACTGCAGTATCTTTAAAATAATAAATTAATCAAAAACAATTTTTCTACTGATCATTCACAATATTTGGATAGAATATTGGATAAAATGTCATCTTTCTCCGCTAACCTGAAGAAGCAGATTCTTTTAGATCTGCAAAGCGCCTCGATAAAATTGTGCTTTGAGACCCCAATTTTTTTACGACTGTTATGACAATAATGTTTTTAACTGTACAAAGTTTATAATCAAGATTGTTTTTATTATTGTGAATAAATAAAATATCGTTGAACTGGTAAATACAAGTAAATCATCACATTTTGATGCCTCAAAAATCTCATGCAACCTACCATTTTCTAGGGTAAAATGCCTTGTTTTTTTT
>NC_092862.1:134962510-134973885 GCF_032062135.1 Pyxicephalus adspersus
GGTATTAAGCTCTATTTATTGTTAATATTTTAGTTTTAGCTAAAATAACAACCTGAAAAAAAGAAAATTGATTAATGCAGAAATACATTTACAGTCTGCTTTGGAACAGTAAGGCTGCTATGAAGCGTGTTTACACATTTCCATGTACTACTAGAAAAGGTCATGTCACGGAGCCAGAATCTAGATTTGTAAATCTAATATGAGGAACACTATGACCTGTGCAGCTGTTACGGATTGTGAAAATTCACTGATGTAACAAAAGGAAAACAACAATGGAAGCACAAGATATGAAAATATGCAGCAAATATGAACCGAAGCGTTTGAAAGCAAAGTATTCTTTCCTGTAATATTTAGTTAACCTTTATCATCCGTAAACAAACATCTTAAAGACTATGTGCACCTTTTAACAAAGTATATTGTCTCTCTCCTTATCTCTTAGCTCTTTAGTTGCACACTTAACTCGTTTTGGGGGATGTGGCTTTCATGTTTTGTTTTTATAGTGTTAAAGTTTCTTGTGCACTGGTCCTGCTTGTGTAGTCGATTCCTATAAAATTTAATGGGCCCATAAATTGAGAATCCCTGGCATTTGAGTGTAGCCCCGTAAAAGTCTATTAGGAGTTACTGCCCAAGTGGCTGGTACATAGAAGCTTTGCAGGTGACATAGAAACATCACAGTGCTGGTTCAAAGTGAATATGCATCTAAAAGAGGAGGGTTGGGTAGTTTAGCGCAACAAAGGGGAAAGAAAAAATCAATTCACTTTGTACTTACTCTACAAAGGAAACTTTTGCAAAAATAAAAATAAATAATAAACTAAAAAAAGCTCCCTCCCACTGTTTAGTAATCACCTGGGGACAGGGACATGCCTTGTGCTGTGCATGCAACAACCTTAAGAATTGATTGGCAATGGCAAGGACCATCATAAGGATTGATGTGGGGGAAATATATAAGAAAATACAGAAGGCCTAAATTTAGTGTTATTTGTTTGAGTTCAGGGTCACTGCACGCAACGTCACCTATCTGCCTAAAGTACATAACAGTGTAAAAAAAAAAAAAACAGGCATCATGGTATGGAAAAATGAGAACCACTGTGTGGCTAAGCACAACTGAATTACCTTTGCCTCAAGGGACACCAACATATATCTTCCACCATGGCTAAAGATCACAGCTCCAGGACATTGCCTAGTCCCACTGCACAGAATAAAAACAAGCAGGTCAGTGCTACTCTTCACCTTGATCATACATTTATTAACCACGAAAGAGACACAAACAGAAATTGAAAAAATAAACCTTGACACGTTTTAGACATTAAACCCCTACTCAAAAGCCCTTATGAGTAAGCTTCAAGATTTCCACTTTGATAGTTGTACAGTTTGTACCTGCATGAGTTGATAATAAACCAACAATCTGGCAGATGGTTAATCTGATGCTGCTTTGTACACTCAGGAGCTCTAAAACGACGCGGTTTAATCATCAGTCTTCAACTCAATGTTAGGAGACCATCATTTGGCTGGTGATCCAGTGCTTTAGGCCACTGCAGGACAGCGCGCACTGTTTTAACGGCATCGCTTGCAGTAGCAGGGAAAATCAGGCAAAAATCTGTCAGTCCTCCCCTTTGGCTGTGAATGGGCCCTTGGCATCCCTTACTCAGAGACTGTGTGCAGCTGAAGGGGATTTGAGGTTGAGACTAATAAGCAGAGTAGTTTCCGATCTTAGTCCTGCGCTGCCATTGGCTGCTGGGCTTTATAGCCTCTTTGCTTCCAGTGATCTGTTGTAGTTTTAAGCTGGGCTGACTTGCTGCCGGTGTAAAAATTTGATTTACTGTTGCTGACTTTGCTTGTTCCTGATCCTCGGTTTGGATGCTGCTTGGACCAATGTTTTGCCTGTGACTCCGACTCTGCTTTGTGTTTACCTCTGGATATCTCCACCATATCTGGTGGAGTGATTGCCCTTGTATGACCTTTTGCTGAGTTTTCTTCATTTGCCTTTGTAAGAACCTTGGCACTGCATTATCTGTGGGCTCCTGGTTCTGTGCCGGCCCTTCCTCGGACGCCATCCCTTGCGCACTTGGGCCAATCGTGTACTGGGAGACGCAAACAGTCTCCTAAAGGTTAAGCAAGGGATTGCTATAGGCGAAGACTGTAGTGTTAGGTTGGAGAAATGGCAATTTACTGGTGCTTTACACTCAGGCACTTGAATGAGCCAATAGCAACTCTTTTTTTATATATTTACTGTTTCTGTTCTTCTTAGATGTTCTTTTTGCAGGAGCAGAATATATATACCGGCCAGGCTACAAACTGAATCCCTATGCCACCCAATTAGTCCTGCCATTGACTTTACATGTCTGTGTATATAGCAACCTACGCTGAAGCATAAAGATTATATCCACGAAACGCGTCAAGGAAAGCTGTGATCCTGTAGTGTGTATTAGAGGAAAATCATAATCATGTTATATCTATGTAGTGATTTTTTGAATAATTTTGAAAACATATGTGTTCAATTTTAATATTATTAAAGCTGATTTTAATATTTGTAACTTTTGCCTCTTTTTTCCTCCTATTGTTTTGTTAAATTGTAGTATGGGATGTGACAAATGGTCATTGTATTTGGGAGACTTTAATATTTATTCTCATTGAAGCATAAAGGTATTAATTTTCTTGCGTTTACGCAGCATTCACCTCCATATTGACATTACCACTTACTCATGTTTTCCCCCCTTTTCTCCTTGTTTAATTTTCTTTATCCCTTATCTCTGCCTCTCTGTCCTTCCCCCCCCCCTCCAGTGCTAGGCCCAGATTCTTGTTTTCTCCAATCCAAACTTGTAAAGACCCAGCTATCATTATCGTCAAAGCAGCACAATTAAAACTCCTTTTATTAAAACTGTAATTAAAATCCAGATTTTAGGAACAACAATTAAAGTAAGCGGTACTGCAGTTTAAAGCAGAAACCGAAAATAAAATCCACCATTTTGCCCTAAAAGTAGAAAGTATTCATTGCAGAAATATTTCCTATTATAGGAAAACAAGCTTTGAATAGCCTCTGTGCACCACCGTTGTATACAAAGCCATACAGCTGGATTTGTGTTTTTTTAGATTGTGATTGCTAAGTGGAAGACTTGGCCTAGCTTAGGAACTAAACTGTTATGTGACTATATTTGGCTGTTAAAGGACTTGTAATTTCATACATTTTTTTTTTTTTTAACTTTAACAGACTCTGTTTCTAACTTACAAATTATCAGATTTTGAAAAACATAAATGCTCACTTGCAGTGTTTTTTTCCTTACCTTATTTTTTCATTAGGTATCTCTCCCATTACCCCCTTCATAACTCTTTATATAGTATATATATACCATGCATAAAACACATTTAATGCCCTGTGTTTTCTTTTTATTAGTAAAACGATCAATGCAGAAGGGATGTCCCGTTCTGCAATAGGGACCTGACTGTTGCCAAATTTTAAGAGTGGAACTGTTCCGCTGTATAGTATAATATATGTATTATGATCAAATATCAAATGTCAAAATTATTATAACTTTTATTTAAGAAACATAAACAAAAATACATATAGGGCACCTATTTATAAACATAAATATACCATTGATATACCAACATACATCACCTGTGCACAAAAGTGTATTACTTATATATAACACATGCATTCATTTTATAGTGTATCAACCCAATATAAATCTTTAATAAACAGGGAGAGTGAGCACTCTGGACTTTTTTTTTATGTATTATCAAAAATGAAGACTTTTAAATTGATCTTTCTAAAAGGATTATCTAAACTCTAACAATGGAATTCTTTTTTTATAAGCCATTGTTCAGGTAAATATATACTATTAAAGCATTTTGTTCCCACATTTTGAGGAGATTTACAATTGAATAACTGTTGATCTGATCACCAATATTATGAGCCTATATTTTTCTCTATGTCTGTGCTTTATATGTCAGAGCACAGCATGGCTCCCACCAACTCCCATTGACCTTATAAAAAGGCAGGCAGGATCTGTAATCCCTCCAACTGTCCCAATAAAAAAAAAATCAACGTTTATAATGGGCTAGAATATTGCATTTACAATATATTTAAAGACAACCTGCACTTTGCTTTTTTAGATCACAGTAAAATCATCACTCAACCATTCCATTTTTTTCTGCTTAGTCCCTTTTCTTTGCCACCACTTGGCCCCCCAGATGCAGATTTACCAATATACTTGACTATGGCGAACATGTGGCTTTGCCACATTTCAGCCTATTATAAATGCTATCATATGAAAGGGGGGTGTAAGATCTGACCTGATGCCCTTGGGATTATTTACTTAGGGCTGGATTGCAATGGCCAAGGGGGGTGGTGAATTTTTACGAGAAAGGGAAAGGATAGCAAGTCTGTATACTTGTCTCTTTTTCTGAATGGGTTTGATTTAAACCCAGAACCAGGTCTCTGTTTCTTATTTCACCCACCTGTTTCAGTCCCAGAGAATGACTTACTACTGTTATATTTTTGGGGAAAATTGAGTATGATTGGGAACTAAAAAAGGCAGCGCTTTGTACGATTACTGATTTATGGTGATCCCTGTGTTCTGGTTAGGGGTCTGCAATAGGTCACCTATGGCACAGTATTAAGTTTTGAGTGTAAGATATATCATTTCTTTTGGCCTGATAAATGAAGATGAACTTACAAGGGTTACTTTGAGAACCATGCTGTTTTTTACTAGTCAGCAAAACATGACATACATCTCTTGCCTATAAGGATTTGAAGAGTCCATAAATATTTAATGCACCAGACACAGACAGCACACAGCAGTAATTAGTATCCGTCACAACTTATACACAGTATTAATTAATTGCCCTAATTTGATTCAAAAACACATTGCAGAGAAAAATAATCCTCTACCTACTGTATGTCACAAAACTTCAGAGCATATATAACCACACAAAAGGATTGACAGATACAAACTTTATACCACTATATCTTGTCTAAAGGCATATAATAATTTATTATAAATGGCTTATTCCTGGAGGTGGGAAAAATTCAACAAAAGAACATTGGTATCCATGCTTTAAACAAAAGCAATTTTCTACTTGGGTTTCTAAACCAATAGCTAGATCACACAAATATATTAATAGCAAGCCTTCGGTTGGGCTTAAGGAAGACCAGCTAGTTGTTGCCATTCTCTGATGCCTGATTCTAGCATTTAGGCAATGGCAACTTTATCATATGGGAAAGTCTTGGTGATTTTCTAAATCTATATCCGGCATAAGTTTGCAATGGGGCTGTTTATGACAAGATCTGATTAGGTTTTATATCTTAGCATTCTTTCAAAGGGACAGTTTGTTCTGCTTTTTGTCAATTTACCATCTGCCATCCAGCTTCCTTGCAAAGACAATGTCATGCCAAGCATGAGTTTTTAATCTAAATATCTGGTTTTTGACAGGTAAGTTTTTAGAAAATAAACTTGGCGTGGTGTTTACTTAATCATTCTCCCCACACTGGAGGTTTACCTGATATCACACTTGTCATACTCTTTCCCTTTTCTTCACTCCATTGACTTTTTTTTCCACCCCTTAATTACCCAACTTTACTTTTTTCCTCCTCTTTACTTTTGTCCACTCTTCACTCCTGCCCCCTTTACTTTCCCCATATTTTAATTTTAATTTCTTCTCCCATTCTTTTTATCCCTACCCCCCCCCTTTACTCCCTTTACTTTCTTCCCATAATTACTTTCCTTTACCCTTTACCCTTTCTTTCTCCCCTTTACACCCCCTTTATGTCTTATCCCTTTACTTTAAACCCCCCTTAGCTTTCCCTCTTAACTTTTCTCTCCCCCTAATTTTAAACTCCTTTTACTTTTTTCCACCTTTACTTTTTATTTTACCTTTCTCCCCTCATTACTCCACCTTTACTTACTTTCCTTTCCCTATTCTTTACTTTCATCTTCTCTCCTTTTAAATTTAATTTTCATCCTCTGGTATTTTCTTCTTTCTTCTTTCCTGTAGCCCTCTCGCTCTCTCCCCCTGACTCTTTTGCGCCCTTCCTTCCATTTTTTTTCCTTCATTCCTTCTTTCTTTGTTTCCGGCTTCTGCATCTCCTTGTTATTATTATTTTTATTATTACACAGTATTTATATAGCGCCATCATATTACGCAGCTCTGTACAAAGTCCATAGTTGTGACACAAACTTGTTTGATCCTTTTGGATTAGTGGACCTAAACCTCCATGCTTTGTTTCCATGTAAGTCTGCTCTCTCTTCTATAGAGTTATTGTGCCTGAGTTGATATACAGAGTGACATCGGCTCAGCTACATCTATTTGTGTGTTTGAAACAAACTGCTGAAACAACAAATTGCAGCTGCAAACTAGCTTATCTCTCTAAATAGGAGCCGCACCATGCTCCGTTCTTAACCGATAAGTGCTAGCAAAATGATTATTTTCCCGTTTATATGTGCCGTGAATCATCAGTGCTACAATTATAAAGCTGCCTTGAGAGCTTTTACCATCCGCAAGAATTATAGGCAACACTGAGGTCTATGATTCAGTGAAATTAGAGGCCGTGCTTACTGGTATTAAATGTGCCAATCTTGAATCCCGCAATGTGTTTTGTGGTATTGGAGTTTTTATAACTGAGTGCAAAGTGCTAAAGTTTGTTCTAACCCTTAGTAACCAGTCAAAAATAACTTTCCATTAGTCTAACATAAAGTAGGTTATCATATCTTACAAATGGAGGTATTTTACTTGCTAACTATAGATGTTTAGATTTTTTGACTTGCATCATTGACATGACACCCAATTGCCCATTGTTTGGAAGGACTGTTTCAGGGTTTGGAACCAAATCTCTCTTTTCTGCTCCATTGTTCATATTTTTGGTCTGTTTAAGGTTTGTATAAACTGAGTTATGTAATTACTAATTTTTCCAACATCCACATGTTTGCATTCAATTATACTAGGACATGCCACAAGATGTCACTCGAATATAAACATAAATTGGCATTTTCAGGTCAAAAATAATATCTTGGTTTATACTCAAGTATATACAGTATACGCCAATTAAAATAAATATAATTTTTTACCCAGTGGAAGGTTTCCCCTCTATTTCTGTTATAGAATTTTCATTTTTTTTCTTGCTTTTCATTCCTGCTGAGCAATGAAAATCTTACCTGAGGTTTCCTAATCCTTTCTTTATTCAAGATGAAAAAATGTCCTTAGACACACTTTGAAATTAATTAAATGGCACCACACAAAAATGCTTTGAAAGCACCAATAAAGTTTTTAATGATTCCAAACTTTTGAAGTGCTTGTATGCAGCTCTTATTCATCCTCCTGTATCATGTATCTGCGGTCCATCTGTCTATCTGTCTCCATAAGCACTATACATCTCTACTTTTATTGGTAGGAAACCCTGCAGAGGCTGCCATTCATCATTTACATATTAGACAATATTCTAAACAGAAAAAGGAAAGAAAAAACATTTTGCAATCATTCCTAAAACGTGTGAAATATTCATGCGTCGGGCATGCAGTAAATTAATTATGCATATACTGTTCAGAGGAAACGGCAGCCCAGAAAATGTTTCTATTAATAAAATATAACAATTGACTGCGCCTTTAGGTTGAGCGAACACTACTTTTTCATTTTCATTAAACAGGCGCGGCGAAGAGTACAAAGAACGTACTGCGGCTTCAATTTGGTCTATTAAACAGAACGCTAGTGGAAAATGCGCAACTTATTTCTTCTTTTAGAATTCCTAACAGTGCTCTTTGGTACAAACATTTGCCAGAATATATTATTTATTTGATTATGTGTTTCTTCCCCTCTTGTGAGAGCAACCTCACCTGGCATCAAGAAAAACTCAATAAAATCAATAAATTGCAGATTTCAGAAGACTTTTTGCAGACTTGTTAAATCACTGTGTGCTGTGCTTCTGCTCAGTCTTGTTCCTTGCTTTGCACAATAGGTTGGCCATATTTGTCCTGTCCCCCTCTGATCTTTTGAGGAGCCACTTTGCTTTAAAAATCTTCGCCTTTAAACACACTTCTAGAAATGTTCCAAGCCTGGTCTGTCAATGCATTTTTTGGATCCACTTATCGATAGGGCCCCGGGCAGCAAGAAAGGTTGATATTACTTAAGTTACCAGTTGTTCTTTTATAAACCCCCTTTCCCTGAATGCTAGAAACTGTGCCAAATACCTACCTTGAACCCTAACCTTTGTTATCCTTGCTCTGCTGCCCCATTTGGAGCCACTCAGCCTTTCTCTCAAATAAAACCCTATTCCTTTCTTATGATGTGGAATGGGTTGCTCATAGTACAGTTTTACCATAGGAATAAATGCATGTGTAGTACAAAGTGGGCCTTGTTTGGTACTACAGTAGGGCTGCTCAGTGAAGATCACTCTATCAGGGCTCAAGTAGGGGAGTTACTACAGACCATGCCCCCCCAAAATATCAGCATACTACACTATAGGGACCAATGCTGTAGTTAGAAGATATCAGGGAATGAGTGGGGAGTCATTAGTGGGGAATTATCTTTAATTAATATTCTGTCCTCATTAGATGGCCGGTTCATTTCATCTTTTCAAATCTCTGTGCAAAGTCTAAGCCCTTTCACCGCACCAGCAAGCACATGCTGGAAGAGGTGGTCTAGTAGTCAGGGAAAAAGAAAGTCATAGTAGGTTGAGTAATGACCATCAGAATACTTGTTCCTGCACGCAATAATACAACAAACTTGTTTAAATTCTGTTTTTTTTTTTGTAGAACTATAATTCTCAGCTTTCATGGGTTTAGGCCGAGGATACACTCTCGTATTTTTGTAAGGAAGAATATGTTACAGGGTTGTTTCATTGCTGTAATGATCAGAAGCACTGAGGGTAATTCATTGCTAAGGTTAAGTCTCCACAAGCTTTAGAGATTAAGGTGTCATAATAGTGGCATGCGTTGGAACGCGTTAACTCAACATGCTGAATGCATGGACGCAGCATGGTGATTTGCTTTTCTTCAAACCTAATGAAGCAAAGGATTAAAACCCATGGCTGTTGCCAAATTTCGTTTATTAGCATTTTTATACTAATGCAAGGCCCATAGTGCCATACATAACTGCGCTTTGCAGTGGCGTGCAATAAATCAAACATTTAACTATACAATACCGCAATGCACAATTGTAAAGCCAGCCTAAGGGAAGAATCTGCAAATCTGTACATCACATACACTCATGTCATTATATAACCGGAGCTTATAAAATGTTTTACATGAGCAATTTACACTTAAGCAAATGTCACTGGTGGTCAGAGTTTAGACAACTTTAAATGACAAATCTCCAGAAAGTATGAAGTTTTGTAGTTTAGACCCTTTAAGTGACTATAAAGTAAAAGCAAATAAATAACTTTGAAATTCCCAAACCAATTTCTGTCCCCATTTTCTTTTCAGTTGTCACAGACGTCCTCCCCTGAGACTGCAAGTTCATCTGCTCAGAGACATTTCCAAATAACTTGAGTCTCTTTCTGTAACTTTAAAATAGAGGAGTTCAGGTGGGAAGTTTTATTTCTGGTATAGAGCAGTTTCCCAGCAGACATACTGCATGGATTGCTAGAGCCAAAGAAAGCACATCAAAAAATGCGAGATGGTACATCGTAATCATTCTTTATATTAGTGTGGGGATGGCAAACTGTGTAGGCGCCTCCATTTCTCTATATTACATCTGTTTTGTTTGTTTATGAGAAACCACATAATGTTTTTTTTTTTCTTAACCTTACACGTCTGCATAAATAAATTCCTAACATGTCAACATATACAACGACAGTTATTGAAGTCAGTGAAAAGCAAACTATGGGCTCCAGTTAGTGACTTTGTCTATTGTGGGATGTCACCAATTTAAAAATATCACCAAGCATTTTCATAGTCACCTCTCTTCCTGTGATCTGACAGTAATATTGTAACTTTGTTCAAATCATAAGGTGGAATGCTGCTGTTCCTGTGCAATGTACTAGACCAGCGGTCTGCGGTTCTTAACCCGTATGGACACAACCCGGCCACTCTCCCAACGCAGGCTCAGACCTGCTTGCTAAACATCCTGGGGGGACAATAGAACATTTACTTTTGTTGGGTCCACATCCCTGTGCTACTGTCCCCCCCAAGATGTTTAGCAAGCAGGTCTGAGCCTTGCGATCGAGAGGGGGGGGGGGGGGTTCTGGCATCATGATGTCACTCTGGTGGATGTTACTTCTCCTTTGGATGACACACGGCTCCCTAGGCATGCGTGGTCCTGATTTCATAGATTTAGTGGTCCGTGAGGTCCGAAAGTTTGGCGACCACCGTAATAGACCATATCATCTTCAAGCCAACATCAGTCCAGAAGGTATATTTTAACCTTGGATGATGGATTGTACAATAACTAATAACTTTATAGTGCAAGATTGTTTTTAGTTCTGATTGGACATAAATAGGTTGTTTATTAGGCCTTCATATTATATTATAATATTTCTGTTTAAGAGGTTTAATATAGCTATGTCTGACAACCAGCAGCTTTTAGCAGTTTTGCCCAGCACAGTCCCAGTAGAAAATGCAAATGCAATTTGCCTTATGTCTTATAGCTGCAAGTCACACCAATGTGAAAAAGACAATGAATTAGACTTATCAGACTTTCCATAAATGACATCCTATCCATTTATGGGATTTATCTATGCACAGGATTATTTTTCATGTTAAAACATTTATTTTATGGCTTCTTTTTGTCCTAATCTTGTACAACACTTTGGTGTATATATATGTGCCAGATAACACATGGTTGGTCTTCAGGGAGAGCAGTGGTGATGGGGCCTTTATTTCTGTGACAAGCTTCTGTAAAGGAATACCTTGCCCATTCATGAAATCCTTACCCTAGTCCATCCCTTATTTCCTTCTTGCTGACCCCACTCCACCTCACCCCACTGCAAGACACTTGGGCTTGCAAAAAGGACCTGCAGAAGATAATGGGGAACACAGGCTTACCCTAAAATTCTTCAGGGTATGGAGAGCATGTGACCATTAGGGGAAATAGTCACCAGCTCTCCATACGGTGAAAATTTTTAAGGTGTGTCTAGTGCCTGCATTACCCACCACCATCTGCGGGGTCCTTCCAAGATGCAGTATTCAGTGCCCAAGTGACTATTAACAAGCCAACACTATCACATGAGTAGAGAAAAAGTAATTATTATTGTGCATTCAAAACAGGGTAGCGCAGAATAACAGTGGGTGCAGGGCAGAATGAGTTTTTCAGAGAGCCTGCCCCTTTTCCCCTAATGGATAAATGAATTTCTCCAACACTTGGGTAGAGGCATTATTCATTGCAATTAACTCAAACCTATTTCTTTATCCTGAATAGGAAGCATGTACAGACTTTTAGCTTTAATT